>NW_027555611.1:0-34427 GCF_003287225.1 Phascolarctos cinereus
TTTTATGCTCTCTTTGGGATACAGACTAGAAGTAGTTTGCTGGGTCAAAGGGTATGCACAGTTTTATAGCTCTTTGGACATAGTTCTAAATTGTTCTCCAGAATGGTTGGATCAGTTTACAACTCCACCAACAATGCATTAGTGTTCCAATTTTCCCACATCTTCTCCAGCACTGACCATTTTCCTGTTTTGTCATGTTAGTCAATCTGATAGGTGTGATGTGGTACCTCAGAGTCATTTTGATTTGCATTTCTCTAATTGATACTGATTTAGAGCATTTTTTCATATGATTATAGATAGCTTTAATCTCTTCCTTTGAAAACTGCCTTTGACCATTTATCATTGGGGAATGACTTGTATTCTTGTAAATTTCACTCAGTTCTCTATGTATTTTAGAAATGAGGCCTTTGCCAGAGACACTGGTTGTAAAAATTGTTTCCCAGATTTCTGCTTCCCTTCTAATCTTGGGTGCATTAGCTTTATATGTGCAAAAACTTTTTACTTCAATGTAAGCAAAATTATCCACTTTGCATTTCATAATGTTGTCTATCTCTTGTTTGGTCATAAATTCTTCCCTTCTCTGTAGATCTGACAGGTAAACTATTCCTTGCTCTCCTAATTTGTTTATAGCTTCACCCTTTATGTCTAAATTATGTGCCCATTTGGACCTTATCTTGGTATATGGTGTAAGATGTTGGTCTATGCCTAGTTTCTGCCATGCTATTTTCCAGTTTTCCCAACGGTTTTTGTTCAATAATGAGTTCTTATCCCAGAAGCTGGAGTCTTTGAGTTTATCAAACAATAGATTATTATGGTCATTGCCTACTGTGTCTCATGTTTCTAACCTGTTCTACTGATCTACCATTCTTTTTCTTAGCCAGTACTAAGTAATTTTGGTGATTGTAGTGTTACAATACAATTTTAGATCTAGTATGGCTAGGCCACATTCCCTTGCATTTCTTCTCATTATTTCTCTCATTTATTTATATTTATATTATAGCATATTTCTTCTCATTATATTCTGGACCTTTTGTTCTTTCAGATGAATTTTTAAAATTTAATTTGTATTATTTATTTATTTATTATTTTATTGTATTTTCTAGCTCTATAAAATAATTTTTGATAGTTTGGTATGGCACTGAAAAAGTCAATTAGTTTAGGTAGAATTGTCATTTTCATTATATTAGTTCAGCCTACCCATGAGCAACTGGTCTTTCTCCAATTATTTAGATGTGACTTTAATTGGGTCGTATAGTTCCTGGGTTTGTCTTGGCAATAGAATCCCAAATATTTTGTGTTGTTTACATTACTTTAAATGGAATTTCTGTTTCTATTTCTTGCTGCTGGGCTATATATAGAAATATATAGAAATGCTGATGATTTATGTGAATTTATTTTATGTGCTGCAACTTTGCTAAAATTGTTAATTATTTCAAGTAGTTTTTTAGTTGATTCTTGAGGATTTTCTAAGTATACCATCATATCATCTGCAAAGGGTGATAGCTTTATTTCTTCAATGCCTATTCTAATTCCTTCAATTTCTTTTTCTCCTCTTATTGCTAAAGCTAACATTTCTAGTACAATATTGAATAACAGTAGTGATAATGGGCATCCTTGTTTCACCCCTGATCTTATTGGTAATGCTTCTGACTTATCCCCATCACATATAATGCTTGCCAATGGTTTTAGATAGATGCTACTTAGCATTTTAAGGAAAACTCCATTTATTCCTGTGCTCTCTAGTGTTTTTAATAGTATGCCACAGCTCCTTGAAGCCACAGGTGAGAGCTGGGTGAGTCAGGTGGACTCCAAAGGTGGATGAGCAGCCCTGAAAAGGGCCCTCACACCAAGCCCTCACACCAGAGGTGCTAGTTCTCCTTGAATACCCATAGAGTCCTGAAGGTCTAGGTACCAACCTTCTGAAATAAGTAAAGCAAAGTTTCAATTTCCATTTTAAGGATAGAGAAACAGAGGCATAGGGTAGTTAAAGAATTAGATCTAGCTGGTTGTTGTTAAGATCAGACGCTCAAACCTAAGTTTTTAAATTCTATTCATTCATTATTGATCTCCTCTCTCCCATCCCTCCTCCATGGATTCAAGGAATTTAGAGGAAGCTCTAGGTGAATCTTCCTTCTCCTAAAAGAGACTTATATTCTTTTATTTTAGTGATTTGATGGGGTCATAGGTGAAGGAGATGGCTAGAAAGGGGCCATGTTAATTTTTGACAAGGTTTCATCCTGGCATGGCAGAATATTCAGGTGTTTATGTGGAGGAAAGATCCTATTGTTTTTCCCCCTCTCCAAAAATAAAATCTCACCTACGTGACAGGTTGTGGAACACTCCTAGAGATTTTAAAACAACCTTGAGATGTCATGTCACACCTCATGTCTTTGGGTTAAAGTATTGTCTCTCCTATCCTCTTCTAAAATCCTAAGACTGAGCAATCCCCTACTACGTACTTTTCTCTTTTTAGTTTTTAGATCTCATTTCTCCCTAGTAGGCTTAAGCTCCTACACCTAGATATTAGTCTTCCTAGCTCCCTCAGGTGTAGGCAAAGGCTTTTCTCCATAGCAGAATTCAATAAACATTTGTTGAAGTGATTTGCAAAAACAAAACATTTGTGTTCCCTGCTGTCCAATTTACAAATTGTGAAGGCAGGTGGGGCAGATATTATCTCAATTATATAGACAGCCTCAGAGAAGTTCCGATGGATTATGCAGGGTCACATAGCTACTAAATGGCCAATCTAGGCCTCCTGTTCCATTTCCAAGTAGGGCACAGGTGGAAGGGAGAATAGTTTGGGAGCATGGGGAGGGCGTATCTAAACAAGGCACTTACTTAGTGTTTGAGTGGGGTGCTTGAGACAGCCTGGAGGCAGCAGGTGAGCAGAGGGCACCTAGAGTGGCAGCCAGAATCAAAGAGGAGGCAGAGGCCAGGGTATAGAGGCCAAGCTGTGACTTTGTCTTTGGTTATTGTCATTTCTAAATGACAGTTGTAGTCAAGAGCCCAGTGCAATTTTGGCAGCCCTAGAGGATTGGTCCTCTTGGCTTAAAACTTTTTAAGACTTATTTACAAGGCTGGGCAGGGCCTCTCCCTGTGACAATTTTATTTACAGGTTGATCTGACTCCTATACCAGCCTACAAAGCTCCTTTATTTTTTCTTAATAGCTTTGAGTTCCTGTGGTTTTTAAATTTTTTTATTTAATTTTTAATTTATGGTATAAAACAAGCATTTCCAAAACATAGTATGATAAAAAAAAAACGGTGGCACCTGATTCTCTTGGCTAGTGAAGAACTGCTATACATAGTGTTGGCCTTGGGCAAAATGGCAAAGTTGTGATTATAGGATAGGATTGTTTTTGCTCCCCATCTTCTTTTCTACCATCAAAGATATTTCTAGGGAGATACTTCATAGAACTTAAATCTGGAAGGGATCTTCGAGACCATTTAGCTTAACACTCTCTCATTTTATGTAAGGAATCTGAGGCCTACAGAGGACCAATGACTTGCCCAAGATCACCCAGCTGGAATGTGAATCCAATTTTCTGACTTCAAATCTAGTTCTTTTTCCATTATACTTTTATTTACTCATTTTGTTCATAATAGCTAATATTTTTAAAAAACATAATGTATTACAAAGTGATTCATATACTACTAGATGCTATATTTACTAAATGCATTAACTCCTCAAGGCTCTATGGGGTAGAGCAAGGCAGGCATTACTTCCATTTACAGATAAGAAAATTGAGACCTGGAGACATTAAGGTCTCACAGCTGTGTGGGACAGCGACCCTAACCCAAATTAAACTCAGATTTCTCAAGGTGGAAAGCAAAGGTTACCTTTATTACAATATCTCCCCCTGGTGCAAGTAGGAGAGAGAGCATGACAGCAAGCAAAAGGAAACGGGATTATATACCCTAACGCCAACAAATCCCCACCCACCACTATCCCTTATTCCCCTTGACTGGGAGGTGGGCTTACATTCTAGGTCAAAATAGTTTCTTCCTATCCCCTTCTCCTTATCCCAGAGACAAGAGAAAGGCAGAAAGCTAAGGGCAAACAGTTCAGGTTGGGGGCAGAGCTTAATCTTTCTGTTATGTGCTTAAAACCAGGGTCTGGGGCAGCTGGGAGGATTTTGAAAGTAATGATCAAGAATTATTGACCTTTGAGGAGGCTTCACTTCTGAGAGTTCATCTCTCACACAGCTAATGAGTTAGCAGACCAACAAATTGAACCCAGGTCTTCTGATGAGGCCAGCACTCTTCCTCCCATATGACCCTGCTTCTTAGGAGAGAATAGATCAGGCAGCAGCACTCCCAGCCCATTCTCTATTCAAATCTGTGCTCATATCATACCTGTGCTCATATGTATCATGGGAGCCACAAGTGAAAAGGCAGTTAGAAAGGGGTAGGTGGGTTGTTGACAGCCCAGCCTTATGTTTAGACAAATTTGAGAGCCATCTGCTGCCTAGGATGTGCCCTGTCCACTGTCCCCTGTTGAGGTCTAGAGGTTTAGGGGTGCTGGGACCCCAACATCATGACACGCTGGTACTACCTGAAAGAATTTGACCCAAGCCTTCTTTCAGCCAAAGATAAGGTTTATTACAGATGAGCCATATAGTAGATTCAGGCATGAGGAAATCTCAGCTGCTAAATGGCAGCCAGGATGGATCTTATATATAGAAAAACTATGGGAGGGATATAGGAGAGACCAAGTAGTTTGGGATGGTGGGGTGGGCCTGGGAGAAGGGGTGTCTTGATGGAAGTGGCCAGTAAGCTGGGATGACTGAGAGAGGGTCCTGGGAGAATCCTGATGGGAGTGTCTGGGAGGTTAAATGGGGTCTAGATAAAATCAAGGATGGGAGTATAACTCCCCCCCCCATTAGCCAATAAAAGACAATGGAAGGGTAGGCTTAATTAGGTTAACAAAGAGCCAGGAACCTGGGCCACCTGGCCAAGCAAGAATGGAATCTAGATAAGATTAAGGGTGAGAAGTGGCTGGGGCAAGCAGAGGTAACAGGACAGAATTGGGAGATTGGGTGTAGCCACCAGGAAAGGCCAGTTGAGTGGATTATAGCCTCAGGCAAATGGCAGAGATTTGGGAAAAGTCCAGGGCTTTTCTTTTTTGGGGTCTAGATCCCCCCAAAATGGTCTTTTCCTTTTAGTGGTTCAGATCCCAGCCCCATCATGTCTACTTCCAGTCCCATCACCTTAATTCAGATCCTCATTATCTTCTATTTCTCCCTGCCTCAGGTCTATGTCCCCTTTAATCTAGAATATATAGTCCTGAGCAAGAGTGCTCTGAGTGTGCTGGTAAATCTTTAACAATTGGCTCTCCAAAAAGGAACAAACAAAAATAATGCACAGAATACACTTCTAAGTTTAATTTGCATTATTAACATTTTCTTCATCAGTTTCCTAAGTCTAGACAACCAACAAAAGGACAAATCAAGCCAATTTGTAGCATTTGCTGATTTCCAAGGTGTATATGCTGAAAATTTTACAGTCAGTATAAGCTGTCTTCAACACACTGATCACCTCTCAGAAAAAATTATATTTATAGATTGCTTAAGTTTTGCAAAAGGCTTTCTTCATAATAACCCTGCAAGGTGGATAGTATAAGAATTATTCCCATTTTATAGATAAGGAAACTGAGACTCTCAAAGCATAAGTTATCGTTCAGTTGTTTCAGACTCTCTGCGACTCCATTTTGATCTTTTCTTGGCAAAGATGCTAGAGTGCTTTGCCATTTCCTTCTTCAGCTCATTTTATAGATAAGGAAACTGAGTCAAAGAGGGTTAAGTGACTTGCCCAGGGTCACACAACTAGTAAGTATCTGGGGGTCAGATTTGAACTCATGAATTGCAAGCACAGAGCTCTACCTACTGAGTCATCTAGTGACCCCAAAGCATTAGTGTCAGGAAGCAAAACCAGGTCTTATGACGGGTCAGTATCCTTTCTATTATGTCGTATAACCTTTCAACACAAACAAACAAAACAAACAAACACAAATCAGTAGCTAACTATTGCTAGCTAACAAGCCCAAGTCCCCTAGGCATCCTCTGGTCCAACCTATCTTTCCAGGCTTATATTACTCCCACATGTATACCCTGTGTTTCAGCCAAAACACACCATTCGTTGTCCAAATCAGCTCAGTGTTTCCCTGCCCCAGTGTCCTTTTCTCATGGCATCCCCTTTCCTTGGAATGCCTGCACCCTCCTCTCTTCACCTATTCAAATTCTATCAGATCCTCCAAGTTCCATGTGAAAAGTGTACACCTTGCATGAAGTCCTCCCTGTGACCTCTCTTACCTCTCACCTTCCAGTCCCTCCTTTACTTTCTCATAACACTTTGCGCCCTGTTCATGTACTCACTGAATTCTATTCTGTATGTAATTTATCTTCATTACAGGCTGGAAGCTGCGTGAGGACCGTAACCCTCCTCTGAACGTAGTTGGAACGTAGTTGGAAATGAATCAAAGGAAAGGAAGGATTTCTCTGTGTTAATTAGTAAATTAAAACCACATGAAAAGTTTACATCAAGACATGGATGATCTTTTCTCTAAAGTTAGATGTTTAAGAAAAGGACTTAGATATTCGTAGATAATAGTTCTGTATTGGGGAATTAAGGGAAATTAGGTTGCTTTAGGTTGCATACCTAACGTTTCAGGATTTGGTGCTCCTAGGGACCTATGAGTCCTGTCGTTTTGCATTGGAAAAGTGACGACCTGGAAAGAGATCTCTTTTAGATATCACAAAGTAGGTGAGCCTGCATGTAAGATAGCAGGGATAGCAGTTTTGAATTGAATCAATAAGTAGATTTCTTTTCTGGGCAAGGCAGATTGATTTGATTTTGAGAGGCAAGTAAATTGTGAAGCCAGGAATCCTGATTCCAGGGTTAGGACTGAATCTTTTCTTTAACATTGCTGTGGTTGATATCAGAGAGGATAACTGTTAAACAGCCATTGCTCTCTCTGGAAGTGACAGTATTGGGTTGGAAATAGATGGACCATAGGTCTGATGTCTTTTGACATTTATAATTGGGAACATTTGTCCTTCCTTCCCAAAGGTGCTTGGGATAGGACCCTTATCTCTTCATTGCCTGTACCCTGCATAGAAATTTGCACAGATTTAGAACTGGAAGGGACCCTCAAAATCATTTAGTTCAACTGTCTCATTTCATGGATAACAAAATTGAGGCTCAAGGAGGTTCATTGGTTTGTCCATGGTAACACAGAAGAACTGAGATTTACATTGGCTCTCTGACTGCAAATCTGAGGTCCTTTCCACAGTTCCCAGTCATTTGTTTTTTAATGAACACATACAACTGTGTTCTTTGAAACTGTAGTGGAAAGAAGTCTTTCATTGTTGTTTAGTCGTGCCTGACTCTCCATGGCCCCATTGCTGGTTTTCTTGGCAAAGATATTGGAGTCGTTTGTCATTTCCTTCTCCAGATCATTTTACAGATAAGGAAACTGAGGTAAACAGCATTAAGGGACTTGCCCAGGGTCACACAGCTAGGATATGTCTGAAGCCAGATTTGAACTCAGGAATGAGTCTGTCAGACTCCAGGCCCAGCATTCCTAGCTAGCAGCTAGCTGCCCCTGAAAGAACTTTAGCTCTGGAAAAGAAGTATCTGAATTTGATTCTTAGCTCTATTCCTTGTGTCACCTTGGACAAGTCACCTAACCTCTCTGGGCCTCAGTTTCTTTATCTGTAAACATACAGCTGTTGAACTGCATAACCTCAAGGTCTCTTCTAGCATGATGTGATTAATGGAGTCAAGTGTTTTAACCCTATCCCCTAAACAGATTTGCTTAGCTGGATCGGAAACACTGTCATTGCCACCTTCCTTCTCCCCCACCCCCATCCAATGAACAAATTTTATGTTTTGTGGGGCATGGGGGAAGAAGGGATCTAAAATGCCACAAGGGGGCAGCAACGCCCACAAAAGCCCACACTGGAGGGTCTTGGGGCTGGGAAGGGAGTCCCCTGGAAGCTATTGGGAATGGGGCAGCTTTCAGTGGTCTCAACTCCCACCCAGAGAGAGCAAAAGTAAGATCAGCTGTATTACTGCCACATCCAGCTTCAGTCTGGAACGGCGGGCCTGCTCTTGGAGCCCCTGTAACTGATCCGTGGAACAAGAAACGTGCTCTCCTGCCCCTTTCCAAACCTGTGCTCCAGGTGCCTGGGAGCTGGGTTCAGCCTCAGCCCCCTCAGCTGTGTGTTGTGCCTTCACAAGCACCATACGGCTTGGTTTTTATTGCAGGGAACTGGGCCCTTGGAAAATGCTCATAGCTCCAGGAGCCAGAAACCTGCATTGATTCATGGCACAGGTGTGTTTCACAAATTTCAGCTGCTCCCCTAACCACCTCCAACAGTCTTAGGCGGACCCTAATAAGCCTATTGGTGTTAAGTCCCCCTAACATTATTGTAGGGGGTTAGGGAGCAGCTGAGCTGTCCTCGGGTCCCCCAAAGGATGATGCCGGCTCTGCAGAGTTTCGTCCTAGCTGGAGAAGGAAGCGACGTGTTCCAGGGGAGAAACGGTGAGCTTGGTGGTTTGGGAGCATCCGCGTCAATTCCCACTTGGGATTATCTGCTCAGGGAAAGTGGGAAGGGTGAGGGAGAGGGGACGATGACCGACAGCAGGTGAATCATCTGTGATCTCGTTTTTCTCAGGCTTTCTTGACTTTTTTTTTTATCCCCTTAATGCTCGAGAAAACGAAAGCTGCCCTTGCTGAAAACGAGTTGCTTTTGAAACTTGTCCTGGCAGGAAGGAGGAGGAAGGAACTCGGCCTTCCTACCCTGGAAGACAGGCAGCAAGAGGGTCGGCTGTAGGTGTAATAGACTTGGACTGCTGACTTGGCGTCTTGCTGCCCGGTAAAAGCTGCTTGTGCTTGGAGGAGTGGACGCTTCCTACAGTCTTGGTAGCTGCGGGGGAGCCCTCCTGAGATTGAGAGCCAGCTTTGGCGAGACTGGGATTCCTGGAGCATCGGGCATTCTTGTAAGAGAACTCCGTGCATGCCTGGCTAGATTGTTCTGAAGGAACGGAGTTTCCTGGCCAGGTGGGTGCAATAGTTGATTCAGTATCTCATTGCTTGGATTAATTTTTAAAATTCAGGAGTGGGAGCGCCACTAGAATCTAGAGGGCAACACACAAAAAACGTTTTGGAAACGAATAACTGCTGCTTTCATGCTATTGCTCAACCTTTTCATTTATGGTACAGGAAAAGTTAATCTCTGCCACCGGTATGTGCCATCTGTGAGATAGGAACACATTTGTGTTGACTTGTGCCAAGAAAATGCTTTGAAAAAATCCCCTTCTGGCTTTTCCTTTTGAAGTATCTTCTTCAGAGATTCTCTACTTGATTTAAGATTAGAAAGAAGAAAAAGAATGCAATACTTAATTGTTTCACTGGGGATGGGGAGATTGGTGGTGGGCTGGCTGGTCAGCTGGCAGTTGTGGCTGAATTGAATAATTTAGTGACATTTCTTGTGCAAGGTAGATGGACTTTAGTCTGAGAGATTTGGGCAAGACCTGGTTGTTTTACTGGTTGAGAAGGAAGACAAGCTTTTGAAGAAATCTGAAATTTATCAATCAGTGGTCCCTTTCTTACTGGCAGAGTGAAATGGATAGGAGGATTTAATTCAAGTGAATCAATCTTGTATTTTGTGGAAAATGAAAATGAGGTTTCTAGTTGACCCTTTTCTTGAGAGGAGGAAATCATAGCTCAGAATAGCCAAGTGATGTACTTTTTAAAAAGAAGCTTTATTTACCTTGCTGAGTAGTGTAATCACTTGGTTTTATGTATATCTATCTATGTGTCTATCTGTATTCATGTAGATAAGTAGATTAGATGGAAATGTGTATCTTAGAGTCTCATTTAGCAACCTGACAAGATTTGTTTTAGAGCAATTATTACTTTTGTTAACCATCTTTCAATGTCTGTTTTCACTCTGTATATATGAGATGGGAATAGGAGCAGTGAAGGAGTGCTTGAGTTAATCACAAAGGTTTAACTGCATGTTTCTTGAACTCATTCTTTGATTTGGGATAGTCTTATTTCCTTATCAGAGCTCAGCACAGTGCCTGGCACATAATAAGCACTTAAAAATATTCTATCTTATAAGTATACTTTGGTTATAAAGAAACTAATAGCTGTGGTCATTAGCCTACCTTTTTCTGAAAAATAATTTGTGTTGTTTTAGATTCTAGTTGATGGAAAAAAGGAAGGGGAAAGTTCTCAATTTAGTCCACTAACAAGTGTTGTAAACAGAACAAGCCTTTAGGGTCAAAGGTAGTTTGAGTTAGAAGAAATGTGTCCCCTTCAGAGCTTTATTTCACGTATCCTGGGCTCGTATTTTCTGCAGCCGCTGTCCATAAGAGAAAAGGCTTACTTTTGTTGTTGAATGTGACATTTTAGGCTTTAATATTATGAATCTTGAGAAAATGTTTAAGCCATTGGTGTTTAATGTTATGAACTTTGGTAAAATGTTTAAGCTAGTAATGACATTATAGGGAAATGGCACCTAGCATTAATGATATTGTTAATTGAAAATTTCTGTTAGGACATGAATTTTTCATTACTCATTAAAGTAAGTTGCTTCTGTTTAAATTGTTAGCTTTCCTGAGTAAAAATATTATTCCTTTTGTTGTTTCCTGATTTCCACAATTCCAGTGCAGTCCTGGTGTTGTTAGAAATAGGCTTGACACCAAAAATTTAGTATCAAGAAAATTTATCATAAAGAAAGTCCAGAGGATTTAGATGTTTCTGGCCAAAAGCCGGCTCCACCCCTCTTCAGGAGGGGTGGGCCCTGAGTGCAAGGGCAAGTGTGCTTTTATGCAGTTGAATTCAGCGGGAAACCTCCCAGGCCGGGATTGGTCCATCCCTTCCCAAGTTGCACCTTTCCTTACATGTTTCCCCTTGATAGGCTCAAGTATGTTCCCCCTCCCTTGGTCATACGTCCCAAGACTCATTACTGAGGCTCTAATTTTATGCAGGGTGTGTCAGATAATAGTAATGAAGCTCATGAAGCAGGCGCACTAACATTTTTCAGGTGTCCTCAGGTTGACCCTAACTGGTCTGAGCTGGCTTGACACTTATCTTGATTTTGGGGCCTTTATAGAACCTTCAACTTACTTTTTATTGGCTAAGCCCGAGCCCACCTACAGTGTACTACTTCCTGGAGCTGTTATTCTTTAAATCTCTGCATTATTCTACCTGTGGAAACTAAGCCCTTCTAACTCTAACAGTGTTTTAGCCTTAATTTCATACTGTTTATATAAAGAAGACTGCCTGAAGTGATATTTAATTAAATAGTAGTGAGCAGTCAGAGGTTGGAAAATGACAACTTTTAATGGAGAAACCCATGGTTAAAATAAATGATGTGTATATTTTGAGATGCCTTAGGTATAAAGTATATAAATCTAATGTTTTTCCTATTAGTCCCATTTGTATTCCTATTAGCATCATTTTATTCACTGTATTAACACTTGGACTTCTGAGTGGTTTTTCAGAACTAGAGGCCATCATATAGAACACAGATTTGGGCGATTTTACATACAGTTTAAAACAATGCATTATGTTTCTATTTTGACTGATTTATTGGTTTCTTGTAAAAGTGTTTCTGCAAGTCCAAGTTATTTTCATGTACAGTAAATGACAGGGGAAGTGTTTGTCCAAAATACCAGCGCTGCTGTATTTTTCACCACATGAAGGAAACATGAAAATGTTCGGATATAAATCCTTGGGGCAAACACAGAGGCATAGGAGGGTCAAGTTGGAGAGGCTCTGCCTATTTCAGCAACTTGATAGACTCCAGGGCCAGCACCAGGACCAGGGCAGGAGCATAGTTCCTAACGTTTTACACCTTTTCCGGGGCCAAGGCAAATTAGGGAGAAAGGGACAAGAGTTTATAGCAGTTCTTCTTAATCTTTTTTTCTTTTTTTCTTTTTTTTTTTTTTGTGCCATGGCTCCCTTTGGTAGGCTGGCTCCTCAGCATAATGCTTTTAAATGCATAGCTTGAGCCCATCATTTTAAATCCATGTGAATCTGTATTTTAAGGTACATATTTTTGAATACAACATAATATTAGAGGCTGATTTTTAAATCTTTATGCTACCCCCACCACATTTCATACATGAGTTCATTCTATTTATGGTTATGATTGTCAACTGTATGTGCAACTTCCATCATACACTCTTATAATTTGTCCTCTCTCCTCTCCTTTATGAAGAAGGAGGTGGAGAAAGAGAAGGAATGTGATCAACAGTAGTAATGGTTAACTTTTTATGCAGGGTGGTTTCCTTTTAGTTTATGAACTAAATATCCACTCTCTGGTCATGATTTTCTAAAAGTTAAAATTACAGGCTACTTAAAGTTTTTTTGGTATGAAGGAAAATACCGCCTTTATATTTTCTTTTCTTAGAGAGCTAAGCAATGTTCAAAACAGGCTCATCACAAAAAAATCCTTATTGCAAGAGATGAAATCCCAGCTGGACAATGACAAAGAAAATGAGGCCAGACCAACCTTTGAGATTGTGTCCTTGAAAGACCATGTCAGATGTTGTGAGGAAATCAAAGCTTTGGCCAAAAGAATAAGCTCTTGATTAAGAGCTTACTGTGTGCAGAGCTTTGCTAAGTGCTGAGGATACAAATAGAAAGAAAGGCACCTAACCTCTCCTTTCAAGGAGCTCACATTCTAGTGGGAGAGAGACAACATAAGCAATTTCAGCTGTTAATGAATTGTTGGCTTGATGACTCATAAAGGGTCCATGGGTTGAGTGGCAAAGCATATAGTAACATGTCCTTTGTAATGCTCTTTTCACTGATGAATACACTTATCTCCATTTATAATGTTGAGCCATTTGACAGTGTGAAGACTTTTGGTGGGAAGAACTTTTTTCCTGGTTCTTAAGTAAGTGTGATTACTGAGGAGGTGAAGGCTTTAGGACCTGGAGAAGTAGGTGACAGGTCCCATCCCCTTCCTGGGTTGGTTTCTGGGATGATGGCTTCAGTGGCTGGGCTTGGCAGTAGGACTGGTTGGTGTAGGGAGTGTTCCCACTCTCTGGGTTCTTGGGCTTACTGGTCCATCAGTGGCAGTTGGTCAGCTGTTGGTGGGGTGGGGAAGGGGGCCCCTTCCTCCACAGTGATCGCTTCTGTGACTTCTTGCTTCAGGAACTGGGCTAAAGCAGGACCAGTGTTCTAGGGGACAGTGATACTGCTAGGGATCATGGGTTCAGGGTCCTGGGCTATCTTTATGTGAATCAGTCTCATGGGAGGTTGTGGTGGAAGTGCTGGTGGTGGCTTGATTCCCCTGGCACATCCCACCTTGTATGTCTCCCTTCAGGTGTCTTGCTGCATTTGCTATGCTGGCTTGCTTGCCTTGGAGGTGTCAGTTGGTTGGCATTTGGTGGAGATGACATGCCCCATCTTGATAGAAGCTGTTTCCTTGCATGGTGGGGAACTTGTGGATTTCCAGGCAATTTACAAGTCTTTTCAGTTCTGCCTGTGTAACACCTTTCACAAATATCCATTGCCCTTTTTTATTTCCACTCCCATGACATCATGAGGTGGAATGTTTTTCCTATGTTTTTCCTTTCTCTATCCAATTTCTAGTGAGTTAGTTTTGTAGGAAATTGAGCAAATGCCCAGTGACCCTTGGGTTAGTCTACCTTTTCCAACTGAGGAACTCACATATATGGCTATTGATCCTCATATGTTCCTTACCATAATTTCAGCCCCTAGAATTTCTTCTGTGTCATGAAAGGAATTAATGTAATCTTCTGGGAGAAGGCAGTTGAAAACCATCTCTAGGTATTCTATTTCTCAGGCACATTTGGAAACAATAACATCATGGTAGAAGGCACAATCAAAGAGGTAGAAGGTGGGTTGGCTAGTGGAAGAAGCTCTGAGATTTAGATTATAGTCTTGGCTGTGTTTAACTAGTTACCTTCTCTGCCTTAGTCAAGTCAGTTAATTTGCATCATGCTTTCCTCATCTAGAAAACTGTGATAAAAATACTCACCCTTCTTTTGTTATAGGATTGTTATGAAGGCAAAGGAGATAGTAGGTGAAAAATCGCTTTTGCAGGTCAAATATTTTCATTATTATCATTATGATGAAGTGCCCTTGGGAACTAATTGAATGATACAGTACAGCAGGATTGCTTCCACTAACCCTATTTCCTTTTTAGAGTGGTAGCTCATGAGAATGCTGCAGATTTTAATTTGCATCATGATTTCCTCATCAAGAAAATTAGAATGAAAATACAAGCACTTTCTTCTTTGTTATATAATTTGCTATAAAGATGAATGAGATGTCAGGTGAAAAATCACTGTCATACTTCACAATTTTCGTTAATTCTCTTCACTATTATCATTCTTGTTATCATTATCATAAAATAGCTTAGGGAAACAATTGAACAACACAGGAGAGCTGCCGGGTGATACAGTGGACAGAGTTCTGTGCCTGGTGTCAGGAAGATTCATTTTCCTGAGTTCATATCTGGCCTCAGATACTTCCTAGCTGTGTGACCCTGGGCAACTCACTTAACCCTGTTTGTCTCAGTTTTCTCACTTGTAAAATGAGCTGGAGAAGGAAACGGCAAACCTCTCCAGCATCTGTGTAAATAAAGCAAAACAAAACAATTGTGGTCCCCTTCATATTTCTTATTTTATCATGTTTTGTTTATAAAGTAAGCCTTTATGAATTTTACTTTTTTGTATTTACCTGGAAATTCGGTATGCCCTAAACTATGATCAGTTTCTGTTAAAAATCCTAGTTTTGAGAAGAAAATAAATGTTTTAATATTTCTGTTAATCTATATTAAATATTGAATTACAACACTATATATGCAGCTCATAAAATAAACCCACATAAATCATCAGCGTTTCTTTATATTGCTAAGAAAGCCTTGCAAGAAGAGATAGAAAAATTAGATTTTTAATGTAACTGTAGACAATATAAAATATTTGGGAGTCTACCTGCAAAGATAAACCCAGGAATTATGTGAACACAATTACAATACACTTTTCTCACAAAGAATTCAGAATTAAATAATTTGAAAAATACCAATTGCTCATGGGTAGGCCGAACTAATAGAATAAAAATGAAAATCTTGCCTAAATTAATTTACTTATTCATTGCCATACCAAACCGACTACCACAATTATTTTAGAGAGCTAGAAAAAATAATAACAAAATTCACCCAGAAGAACAAAATATCAAGGCCATTAATGAAAAGAAATGCAAGGGAAGGTGGCCTCGCAATACTAGATCTAAAACTGTTTTGTAAAGCAGCAATCATGAAAACTCCTTGACATTGCCTCAGAAATAGAGTGGTGGATCAGTGCAATAGGTTAGGTACATAAGACACAGTAATCAATAACATGGTAATCTTCTTTTTGATAAACCCCCAAACTCCAGCTTCTGGGACAACAACTCCATATTTGGCAAAAAGTGTTGGGAAAACTGGAAAATAGTACAGCAGAAAGGAGGCATAGACCAACATTTTACACCGTGTGCCAAAATAAGGTCAAAATGAATATGCTATTTAGACATCAAGGTTGAATATATAAACAAATGAGGAGAGTAAGGAATGGTTTACTTGTCAGATCTGTGGAGAAGGTAGAAGTTTATGACCAAACATACATTAGTTGCTAGGTCATTGTTTCATATTTTAATTCTCTGTCAATGCTTAATTTTGAATCTTGTTGATTTTAAGCATTTCCTTTGAGGTGGAGGAAAGCAAAATCTGTCTTGTAACTTGATAACTACTTTTCACATTGAGTATCTTTACTCATAGAACCTTCTTTGGGGAAACCCTAGACATGAGTGTTGTGGGCTAAGAGGTTGAGAGGTTGTGACCCCTCAAAGACCAGAGTACAGGACTGGTGGTCTGGAATGAATTCACAGACTCATGTATTCTGTGAGCCAAGGTGGCAAAGTTTATTGTACTTTTCAGAGGGCAAGGATTCTTAAAGGATCCTGCAACCTTAGAGAGGTACAGGTAAAGTTTATCTAGGAAAAAATGCAATAAAACATGTGTCAAATATGCTAACTAGGTGATTCAGGGTGGGATTAGGGAGTGGTTAAGGAGTGGTCAGTTCTCAATTGAAACTCAAGATAAGAAAAATCCCATTATTCAAGAGAGTATCTGGTCCCAGACATCCTGGGCCCAGTGATAACAAACAGGAAGAATACTGATCAGCTCCATCTGGTCCTGAAATTTGCTGACACAGGAAGGGGTGTGTTTAGTTCACTCAGAGAGCAAAAGATTAATTTAGGTTTTTGGCCCTCCTTGGGGCCCAATTGATCCCACATGATTATCAAGGGACAGTGTTTCTGAGGCTAGGGAGAAGTTGGGGTCCAAGTACAAGCACCCAAACATAAGCGCCTAAGTATAAGCACCCAAGCACCCCAACATTCCCCCTTGAACAAAATCTTTTGGGTTAGGGATGATGGTCTCAGCTTCTGAAATTGCTTCCTGCCGGGTTTGGGCTTAGAGCTGTCCCTGTCTGCTGGGGTCCCTCTGGTCAAGGAGTTGGTTCTCTAGTCAGTGTCTGGAACTTGGCCGATGCCAGGTCCAAGGGCTGATAGGTTGTGGTCTGGGACAGAGGTTGGTACTCAGCTTGAGCAGTCACCAGAAGTGGAGGGCACTGAGCCTAGAGGAGACAAATCTGGCAAGGAGATTAAGCAGACAATGCCAAAAAGAAGGAAAAGGAATATCATCAGGAGTGAGACAAGAATAGGGGTTAACATAGAGAGAAACCAGGATCCCCAAGGAGAGGATGTACTGGTGTACTAAGGGTTGTTGTGGATGTCTCACATCCAGGTGACTTTCTCTAGTCCTATTGAGCTCCAGCTATTGAGAGTTGTTAATATACATACAGCAGGAGGTGTTGGCCAGGGCACAGATACCTCCACTAAGCAAGTAGATAATCCAAAGCTATCTGATTATCCAGGACCACATTTGCCAGGGAATACAGAGGTTGCTGAATATCCCAGAGGCCATAAGCTGTGTCATTTGCCAATTGGTGCATGGTCCCTGTCAGGTTTGAAAGAATGAACTGATGTTGTAAATGTCCATACCAAGGCATGAGACACTCTGCTCCCTTTTAAGGTCCCAGAGAACATTGTCCCAGAACCCATGCTTCACTCTTGTTAGAGTGGAGGTACCGGGGGTAGAATATTGAAAATGGTCAGAGGTGGTGCCAAAAATCCAAGGGAGCACACACCAAAATCCTTATAAGTTGTTTAACATTGGGTGGCTAGAACAACAGTCCTGGGGTCCTGCCAAGTAGTGGCATTTTGCTTTACTTATTCCCCAGAATCCTCACCAGCTGGCCCACCCATCCCACAAAGCAAGGAGTATCCCTTAGGGGAACAGATGGGACCTGTTTGTAAAAGGTACTGAGCATGGATGCCCCCATGGATCAGTATGATTACATGCTACTATTATATAGGTAAGAGAGAAACTTTCAAAAATCAATAAGAGTGTTACAGCTAGTAGGGGGCAGTAATATTGTGTGTCAACTAGGAAGAGAAGGTTAAATAGGAAATACCTACCAGGAGAGTGGCAGGAGGAATTTGGTCATAGGTGCAAGTAGGGAGTGTTCCCTCAGAATAGGTGGTACAGCTGGCAGAGGTAAAGCTCTGGGGACACATCACTCACTGCAGGCATCATTACAGGTGGTGCAAGTCAAGAGACCAGCAGAGACATTTACCATCCCTCCCCTGGGAAGGGTCTTTACCTGTATAGTGGCCATAGAACTTGTCTCCCAAGCAAGGGAATAATTCCCTGCTGAGAAACAGGATGTTGAGATAGAAAAATTTTCCCATAAAGGAGTGGCCAGTACAAAAGGGGTGGCAAAGACCTCTGAGGTGGTTACATTGGGGAGGAGGCTCTCTCACCAAAACTGCCTTAAGCAAAAGAGGTTCCTAACTTTAACCTCACAACTGAATAGATATACAATCTTGTTCAGCAAGCTTGTTTATCCTTCTCTAATTGTACTTCAGAAATTGAATCTTTTACATATGATAAATTCAAATACTGATTTTACTCTTACTTTGGCCATGGGAGGTGGTCTGGTCTGCTTAAGTTGTGTTTTTCTGTTTTCCATGAGTTTGAAAACTCCTGGTCATTACTTAATTTTATGGGTTCCTCAGCGACTTTTTCTTGAGTCTGGTTTTTGTTATCTTCTAACACAGCACTGCTGCTGGTTTCTGTAAACAAAGAAGGCTCTGACTGGGTTTCTTTTAGATTGTCACTGACCCGTGGGACAGATTTTAGAAGACATCTCTCTGGGCTATACTTTTCAACATCAATTGGCTCTGACAGTTTGCTACTAGGTGTCTCTGATTTTATTCTCTTTCTCAAAAGAGTATTGTAAAAAGTTTTCTTCCAATTTGAGACTTTTTCTGGGGTTGATTCTCCTGCTGTGGTGGAGGGGTCATCTTTGCTAAGATTAGCAGATCTTTACAGATCTGCTTTCTCTTTGTCAGGAAAAATCAGGAGACAGTTGCTTTTCCAATCTTACCCTAAGGTAAGATATCCTTTGACAATGGATTAAATCCTATCCATTCTGTAGTGTGTCTGCTTCTCAAGGTAGACCTTAAATGTAACAGGTCTTCAGTCATACCTCTATTTTTGTTCTCAGCACAAGCTATCTCCATGGCCCTCAGCAAAGGAGTACTATAGAGCTCTTTGTCAGTTTCATTTTGGCTTCCAATTCTAAAGGATTCTTGCACTCTATCCTGGGCTTTATTTTCCAGGCTTGGAAGCTGCTTTTCAACAATCTTTTTTAGACTAGGTATCTGATGAATTTCTTGAGGTTGTTTGTTTCTGTTTCTAGTTAAACATAAAATTCCTTCAGGTACCAACGAATTTTTAAAGATATCCAGGCAAATAACTGTGCATTTGTCATTGTTATTTATGTTCCTGGATGTTGATACAGGATTAGATCCTTTCAGTCCTGTATCTTTTTATTTTTACCACTAGACTTCAATCCAATTTAATGGACTTTCACAGGCTTCTTTGGCTCTTTTAGCTTTGTTTCGGGTGCCACCCTGGCAGCATGGAGTAATCTAATGCCCCTACTTCTAGATGGTGAAGACCTGTGACACGGACTCTCCTTGGCTTTCTTCTCCAGGAGACTCTTCCCTAGACACTCCATACATATACTCTCTTCCTTTTTATGTGATCTTGATGGCAAAAATTTCTCTGGGAAGCTCTTCTGCAGTTTCTTTTTTTCCTCTAGTTTTTGCCTCTAGTTTTTGAAGTCATCATCCCTATATTGGGACTTGCATCTTTAAGTTTCTTCCCCTCTTTCTCTGTCTTACATAGTTCAGTTGGTCAACCTAAATTGAGTTCTTGCGATTTCTTAGCAGACTTAATTATGTTGTGCTAGATGTTAAAGATTCCATCTTTTCACGAACTGTGAAACTCTTAGGTGGTATCTATTCCTTCCTCTGTATGCATATGTTCTTTTTGAAACTTTACTTGCTTCTCTTTCTTGAAGCCAGTCCATCTTCAGTCACAGTGGTCTTCCCCTGCAAATTTTTGATACTTTTTTGTTCATTTTCTGCGTGTAACTCATTGATTTCACTCCAATTCAAATTCACTTCCTGCACAGGTTTATTTCTGTTTCTAGGGTGCAGTACTGCCTTGTGACCCTTTAATATCCCTGGAAAATTCTTAAAAGGTTCCTTTTCACTATTTAGGAATATCTTATATGATTGACTAGGAAATATTTCCTTTGTATTCCTGGAACAAAACACCATCATTCCTGTATTCTCCATTCTTTTTTTCAATTTTAGTTCTTTTAAGACCTTTGGTGGCTTCTTTTCATTTCGTTGTGTGTGAGATGTTATTTCACCAACAGAACCACTAACTTTTGTTCTTTCATCAGGATCAGTTTTAGGTCTAGCCCTCTCCATCAGTTTGAATCTCTTTAGATCTTCTGGTTTTACTTTTGACATTTTCAAAACTCTCCTAAAACCCTTTTAAGTTTTCTCCTGGTTTTGCCTTTTCCTTATGAACTGTCATATTCCTATGACCTCGAAGGTCTTCTTCTTTTTTGGGTTCTCTTCTAAGTTTCCCTAGGCTGCTTGGTGTGTTTTGTATTAGTTGTATTTTGGGTCTTTCATTCATTGAGTATTCTGGATCACATTTTTTCTGTGATGTTTTACCAGACTTCTTGACAACTTTCCATCTTCTATTAAATGTTCTCACTTTTCCTCAGGCATTCTTATCAGTCTCCTGGTGGTGGTCAGATCTTCTACTGATCCATATTTCTGTACTTGTTTTATTAGGAGGGACTTGTTTATGCTTCAGTTTTGGATTTGCTTTGGAATAGTCATCCTAAGCTCTTTGAGGCATGCCTGCTCTTCTGTGTTTTTCTTTTGAATATGCGCAGGTTGATTTCTGTTATATTTGAGGCCTACCAGATCTTCAGATGGCCCTTTCTGCCTAAGAGGTGGCCTAATGTTCATATTTTGGTTGCTTTTTTCCTTAGGCGAACTCATCATTGATCTTTCATTGCCACCCACCTCCTCCTCCCCTACTTCCAATTTGTCCTTAGGAGTTCTCATCGGTCTCTTGACCACTGTTGTCAGATGCTCCACGGAGCCACATTTTAGTTTAGGAGTCTTCATGAGCTGCTTGGGGAGATCCTCTGCCTCAGTTTGCTGCTCTGCTGTCCTCATCAGCTTCTTTTGGATTTCAGTTTCCTTTGGGGTTGTCCCAAGATTTTCCTGAACAGAATTTGCATCATCCACAGCAGACTCTGCCACTTTGTTTTCTTTGTCTACTTTCAGTTCTGCCCATTGATGTTGGAGTTGCCATAGGCACTCTGAGGCCAGTTAGGTCTTCTGTTTTTGTTTTTCCCTCTGGGGTTCTTATGACTTTCTTCATGCCTCCTGGTTCATTGATGTAATTTGGTGTTACAGTTCCTGGGGCAGCCTGCACATCTACAGACACACCACCTGGCTTTAGACTTATTTTGTTGGCTCCCGTCCGAGAGTGCTCTTCATTTGGTGAGGAAATTCTTGGCTGATCAGTGACAGATGGCTCTTTATTTGATTTTATTTTTAAAGAGGTAGTTCCTTTGACGTTAAAAGTGTTGGCCTGCGCATTTGATGTTACAGGTGTAGCTGTAGCTGATGTTATTACTGGACGATGTTCTGCCATACTTACACATTTCCTAGATATTTTTGATGTGGCCTTCTTTACATATCCAGTTTCAAATGTTTCTTCCACGTATGTGACTTTTTGATCTAGTGCTGGTGTTTTTTTAATTCTGCTGAGATGTGACATTGATACATTTTCCTTTGATGTACAGGTTTTTTTCAAAGGTGAAATATTGGGTGTTAATATTTTGGGGTCTACATCGACTTCTCGAAGTGGAATGTTTGTTATTTCACCACATCTAATTTCAGAGATCTTCTTTAGGGTTTTAACGATTTCATTCGGGGCACGGCGCATATAATGCTCTGGCCATATAGCTGTTCTGTTGTGTTAGGAATAGTAGGCATCAATCTCTGTGCTGTAATAAATGACAGAATAAAGATAATTATGAAACAAAGACTATGCCTCTGCTCACTAGTCTAGGGACTAATTCTTCTTTAGGAATGAAAGGTCTACCCAAATTATTGTTTTGTAGTCTTGCGTTTTCCTGGCCAATGATAATATTTAGTAAGATGATGTAAATCTATGCCCATCCATGTTAAAAATATGGATATATATGTTGCATTACATGTAAATATAATATATAGACATCCATAACTTTAAGTTATGGCTAGTTTGGTTGGAATACAGAGTACATGAAGGAGAGCAATATGAAAGAAAGTGGGTTTTGGGAGTTTGTGTTTAATCCTAAAGGAAGAGGAAGCCAACTAAAGATGCCCAAGAGGCATACTAATTACTATGGGTTAGATCTGTGTGAAGGGAAGGATTGTGGAGAGGAGGCCAATTAGGAAGCTATTTTAACAGTTAAGGGCTAGAAGCAATTAGGGCCTAGAAGTGCTGGCCACAGTAGTGGGAAAAAAGGGATAAATCCCTTTCTCCTTGGAGAGAGAACTGGTAAGACTTGCAATTAGACTGGGGTGTGATTGAAGAGTCAAAGATTCTTTGTATGGATGCTAAGTATACCTTATAAGAAATGTTTAAATTGTCATAACACAAGAACGTTTAGGTGTTAGCTCTCCTTTTTCATCATAAAATAAAAATTCTACATGGATGGGTCATGTCATTGTGATTCGGTGAGGGCCCAGCCCTTTGGGTTGAAGGTTAGCTATAGCAACTCATGAAACCTCTACTGGCATGGCAAGGGCGAATCATAACTTGCCATTCCAAAGTTTCATAGAAGAAAAAAGGAAAACCAACCTCTACAGTCATTATCTGATCTACGTTCTAAAGGTCTTCGTCTCCTGAAGAGCACTTGTGTAAATTTGTGCCAATCTCAGGAGACACGTTTGCAGTTTTCTGTTTGATAGTGGTTTCCAACATGTCTGCTAATCCTATTAATGAAGAAAATAGGTAACATTAATGTATGTAATAAACACATAGAATATCACATATACAGTTATACTGTATATATTACAGATATGTATTTTTTAAAAGTAAAAAAGTCATATTCCACCTCTTCCAACAAGACAAAATGGGACAGAGTCCCCTTCCATTCTATTCATAAAGAGATCTCTTCTCAAAATCCCGGGCATGCAATCAATCTAGATGCAAACTCTTGACTCTCATTCCTACTTCAAACAATGCAACAGACTCCCTCTGCTCATTAGGCATAATGATATCTTTTCAAAGTCCAAGGCCCCCAACCTAGGCTGCAAACTCAACTCTCCTTTCCTGCTTCCTTGCACTGGCTTTCAGTTCTTGACTGGCATTTAGGCCAGTCTGTCTGCTTCTCTTGTTGCTTCACAACCACCTTTATTCTTCCCGACCACATACCGCAAGATACAGCCTAGCCCTGCCCAGAGGCGTAACTATGCTAACTCAGAGTTATCATGGGGCTGGTTTGTTTGCAGCTGAAAAGATAGGCTATCCCACCAGATCCGACCACAAGAATTGGCCAGGACCTCCAAAGAATGTGCACTCCCCCTTCTGCAGGAGTTGGGGAGCACTTCTATCAGCTCTTTTAAAATTGTGCTTCTAGAAACACATTTTGGCAGGCAGTTCAATCTGCCTGCCTACGTGGCATTCTCATGGCCTTCTGTGCACACTCTTTCACCTGCGAAATCCTCATTCATATCCATCTTAGGGTTGAAAACAAAGTTGTTCAGCATCCTACAGGGCCACACAGGCACAGTCACTTTTTCAATATGAGCTCTCCCAATCACTAGGGTGCGGGGAGAGTTTGCTAAAGTGATTCTGTGAGTGGTTTGCAGGCTTCTTCTGTAAAGGAAAAAGAAATATTTCCAAAAATAAATTTAGTATTTCTTAATGTTTGCTGAGATGACATTCAAGTACACAGATGTAAATGTGTAATACACATGATGATATATATGTATATAGACACATGTATTATGTATATGTGTAACATGCACATACACATATAAAAATGATCTCCACATTTCTGTAATGTACCTTGACCTTGGGGTTAATCTCCTCTGCTTTTTTGTTATCCTTCTCTCAAGACCATGTTTTATAACAACGTGTGCTTGTGGTTTTTTTGGTACCTAATCTCACCACATCTGCCCAAGAGAGTACAACTGTTAAGAAAAGTAACCAACAATTAATACAAATAAAATTCATTCAAACAGAAGATAAATGAACATTTTTGGATAAAACAATTAACAAAGAAAAAACCAAACCTCCCTAAACACTGATATCTTGTCTATTTCTAGTCACCCAACTAACTTCAAGGCATTCTCTCCCCCACTTTCTTGCTGGATACATCCAGCCAAATGTTGCCATTTATCTCTTCTTTCCACATCTATCACGTCAACTCCTCTTTTCTCTTGACTCACAAATACCACCAGGTACTCTATCTAAAAGCTGCCCCCACCACTCTCACTGCAAACTGATTTGTAACAAGTGCCGAATTCCTGTTTTCCCTCCTTTTCTCTTTCCTACAGTAGTTGCCAAAGTGATTTTTGCTAACCCCAGCACACAAGTCTTACCCATCATGTCTCAACTCCTTCCTGTTATTGACAAACTCCAAAAGCAGCTTTCTATCACTCCCATGAGATTACTAACTTTTCTAGCCTTGTTTTATTTACATCTTTTACCTCGACCCCGCACAGAGCTCTGCACCGTCAGATCCAGCCATATACTGTCTCTCTTACTGTTCCTCCTACGTCCATTCCCTGTGTTGGTAGACTGATGTCTTAAGCTCTTTGAAGCCAGGGGACTGCCTGCCCCCTGCCTGTAAAAACCATCGGAAAATGATTCCCTGCTCAAATACCCATGAGATTGTCTTTTGGTGCTCCGCTCTTGGCGTGACTCATCTGTAGCGTATCAAACGCCTGGCTTCTTGTTGCAGAGGAGGATCTCCTCCAGACCGATGGTGTGCTCAGGGTCTTGTGGGGCTGGATGGTCTGGATTTTGGGAATAGATGTTGTTCTCTTGTGCAGTAATTTTGAGAAGGCACTATTATCCCTGCTAGGTGCAGACTTCTTTTTAAGATTAGGAATGGCTGGTAACTGTTGGGGTGGGTCTTTTGTACACGGTATCCCTTCCACTAGACTGTGGGAAGCCTCTTTTTCTGGTGGTTTAGAATGCGTCTGCTGCAGTGGACATTTTTATACAGTTTATAAATGACAAGATGTGCTATGGTTCCCTAATAAAGAACTGAATATGGCCAAGGTGCATCAAAAGCCTGTGACAGACATTTCATTTGAGTCTGACAACAACCCTTTGAGCGCTAATCCTACAGAGACTGTCTCTGCAAAGGCACCCCTCGAGGCTCAATGACTTTTGGGGACAAAAGTCTCCCCCTGCTGCCAGGTAGCAGTCAGACGGATATAGCAACACATATGTCTCTTTAAAACAACGATGCCAGCCACCATTGGCCCTGAGCACATTAGTTTAGGCCTTGCTTCCTAGCAATGAGAGCTATGCTACCCCAGAGTTGGAAGGATTGCTTCTCCAAGGCAACTGGAGGTAGACGAGGTCCTCAAACAAAGCCTGTCTGGCCACTTGTTAGGAATGCTGGCAAGTTCACTGGTTTGCTGTAGATGGGACCCCTGCCATCAGCTTGAAAAGCATGAAGGGAGTTTTCCATCACTACTAGAGCTCAGTGCTGCAGGTTCACTGTCTACCAGCACCCAGTGGCAGCAACCATAACTACAGGGGCATGCCTTTGGGAGTGTTGCTTGGCAAAGGATTCATTTATTTACCTAGGAGCACTTGTCAGGGTAGCAAAGAACTTTCTCTTTTCCCAATGACCCTAGGAAATAGGGACTATCTTACTTGCCCCCTAAGTATAAAACGAATAGCAGCAGCACAAAGCAGAAGCTGAACATGTTTAGAGTCTGAGGGCCCTGCAATGTACGTCACCTCCCTTTGATGCTCTGAGATCTTGCAAGTTTAGGGTCTGATCAAGGAGAGTGTATAATGGGCAAAGAAAGGTTTTGCTTATTTTGTGCATCACATCCTATGTATGATGGCAAATGTTAAATGAGATTTTATGTCTCAGCTTTTTTTAAAACACTGCAATAACCATAGCAGACCTAGAGAAACTCAGGGCACTCAAGCATGTTCAAGCATCTTCTGTATGAAGACCTGATGCTCCCCTTACAGGCTGGAGTACCTTGAGTCACTAGTGTATGAGAAGCCAACATAACAACAAATAACTGCACTCTCCATTTAAAAAGATATTCAATAGCAAATCATTTCTGAAGATAGGATAATATATACCACTAGTTCTTAAAAATGCAGTTAGGGTATGGATCATAGAGAAATGCATAATTTAAACTACAGACAGATTAAATGCTTCTCTAAAATATTGTACCTTCATCATTGACTGTCTCGGGACCCAGGTTGTGGATGCTGTTTTGCTCATCTCTGGGCTTTCTCCTTTTGCAAGAGGTGTATTGGGAGGTAAATTTGATCAAATAATTCGGGTCTCAGAGGGGCTCCAAAAGAAACTCTCCTCCTTTTTGAACATGATTCATTATTCTCAGTAACATCTTTAAAAAAAAGTGTGTGTGTGTGTGTGTGTATACATGTTTGTTTAATGTACTTTAACTCTACACACTGAATACAACAGAAAGATATGAATACATAGGGAGAGGGAGAAAGAAAGATCTTGCCAATTTCACCTAGTGAAACAAACAGTGAATTATGGTAATTAAATCTCTGTGTTGAAGCTTTGTGGGATGACAAAACGTAGATCCATTTCACTGACTTGGAATTGAGAATTTAAATTAGTCAGTATGGCCTAAAAATGAGACAATTTTAGTAAATAAAACTGAAATATATATAAGAAGCAAAATGAAACTCAGGTCAAACCATACTTGCCTCCTTAAGTTGTAGATTAAATTCAATCTTGCACTGCTGTTTGGGTACTCCTGGAAGCTGAAGCTTGATATGGCATTCAGTATCCCTTAATTCAAATTTGCAAGAATGTTTTACTTACAAGAATTTCAGGGACAAAAAGCTAATTTTGACACAAGTTTTGACATTACTATTGATACTGCTTCCCACTAAATGGCAGAATGAAAATATCTTTTCCAAATGAAAAAGCTGGGGCAGCCAGGTGGCACAGTGGATGGAGCACCAGCCCTGAAGTCAGGAGAACCTGAGTTCAAATCTGGCCTCAGACCAAACACTTGACACATACTAGCTGTGTGCCCCTGGGCAAGTCACTTAACCCCAATTGCCTAAAAAGAAAAAAAATGAAAAAGCTGTTCATTCTTTTATGGGAGTAGTATGTAAATGATCAACATTTATTTATTAAATGCCTGTTGCCTACTATGTGCCAGGTTCTGTGCTGGATGTTATTGGGCACCCCAAAGCCAGCTTTCAAAGCAGAAGCAGTTAAAATTTGGGAGAAACAACTCTCATTTTCATTCCAGGAAATTAGAATTCTGCCTCCTTAACACTCACTCCCTGTTATCTTGAGAATGGACTCGTCAGTTAAGCAGGATTAGAGTTTTTGTTGTTTTTTTGAAAAGCTGTAAAAATGTTGGCTAAGAAACTGCTGATATCTAAGGCAAACAAGGGACTTAGTACACGACACCAAAAAAAAAAAACTACTATATTGGCACACTCAGTAAACCCTACTAAAGGGGTGTCCTCCCCCAGAGTTACCTAGGAAAAGTTGAGGCCACAGAGTGCCTTTATTTAGGGAACCCAGTTTCTTCCCTTTCTTTAATCAAACTTGGCAGAGGGGTATGTGTGTATCTAAGCTAATGTGTTATAATGTTATAAAATTGGTTACAAAGTATCCAAAGGGATTACTAGAAAGTTACTGTCATCACTATCAGTGTCAAAGAAAGACATTGGTTCAAATTCTTTCTCTAATACTTTCAAAATTATCTCATCAATGTGATTTAGGAATTAGGGTTCTCTAAGTGTTAGCCAAGAAGACCCTTCAAGTTTAATAGAGACTCAAAACACTAAGTCACTTTAACCCTTCTGTCTCTGCCTCCGAATTTCCTCAATTATAAAATGGGCATAAATGATACATCTGTCAAGCAAGATATCTTGCACGGTGCCTGATTTCTAATAGGTAATATAAAAATGTTAGCTATCATCAAAGTTCTGTCAATGGACCAAATATATGCTTTTGTAAGGAGTTTAAAAAAGTCACAGTTTGCTATTGCCACCACCAGTCGTCACGTGGCAAACAAAGTACTTTCCTGAGCAGCAAAATTTCTCCCTTACATCAGGAAATTATCTTAGTTTGATCGATCTTAAAAGCAAAAGCAACCATGGTGGTATTATGTGAATAAAGGATGAGTTAGCAAAAAAATGATTACTCTTGATTTTAAATCCCAGCCAACTAGAAAGCACACTCCTATTGCTTCGTGGGTGCCCTAGGCTGTCTTTTCCAAAGCCAGGGGGGCTGCATGCAGAATTGTATCACCTTAGTTGAAAGTGGACCTAATTTTGATCCAACTAAATTCCACTAAAAACAGTGAAGGGCTTCCTCTCTCCCACATGGCAGAAGGATTCTGACAAGCAGGTGCTCTGGTCTCCTGTCACCAGACAAGAGTTCTCTGGGCCTTGAATTCAATTGAATAAAGGGCAGGGTTGCTTAGTTAAAGCTGGGCAGTTGCACATATTCAAGATGTAGGACATGATTTTAATGAACACATGCAAACACTTTTAATTTCCTTTAGGGATATTATAGTAAGGCTTAGAAAAAGCATCAAATGTTTCAGTCTTTGCCAACACCAGTGTATGTTTGACACATTTCCAACAAAGCAGATAAAGTTTCGGCTTAATTTCCCAGTTTAAAAAAAGTATACAGTTTTGTCAAGATTTTTAAAGTCAAAACTTTACAATGTGAGAGAGGATCAACCATGGGGGTAGGGGACAGAGAATAAAGTAAAAAAGAACAAAGCAGAAATAAAAAAGGAGATTTCAAAGAAGGGGCAAAGCTAAGTGCTGGCCCCTCAGCAACATTCCTGTTTTGCTGACATGTCCTTAGTCACCAAAGTAAGAACACGGATTTTTAGCTCCCACGTTCCAAAATAACAAGTAGTTTTTTTAGTGGATACCAGAAACCATCAACACCTGATTTTTTTATAATAATAATATATCCAAAAGTATTCATTTTCCCCACTCGAATTAAGCCTGAAAAAAAATTAATTTTGCCCATCACTTCACAAGAAACAATCTACAAACAGTTCTACAAAGATTCACACTGGAACCCCCCCCGAAGCCCTCCAATGTCCTTTGTGCAGAAATGTAATACTCACCAAGCCACCTCGAGTGACAAGGTGGTAGTGGGCTGTCCCCACCCCAGGTTCGATGTCAGAATAGGAAGAACAAGGGGCAGCCAGGCTAGATTGCTCAGTGGACAGAGCTGGGCCTGGGCTCATGAAGACTCATCTCCCTGAGTTGAAATCCAGCCTCAGATACAACTGTTTGCCTCAGTTTCCTCATGTGTAAGATGTAGAAGGGCATGGCAAACTACTCTCCACCCAGTATCTCTGTCAAGAAGAACCCAAAAAAAGCTCAGGAACAGTGCACTGGTCACCTCTGAACGCCAAACAAAAGGACAGATGAGGAGGAGTTGTCCAAAGACAACCCAACAATGATCCCTGACATCTGGGCAGGCAGCCCACCCAAAGCTCAGGGGCTGGTGAATCAGTCCTGAGCCCTGGTCAGTTTCAGGGAGGAGGGTGGGGGTCCTGTGACCCAGGCCATTCCCTAAGTAAGGGCACAATTAATTAACTCATCTTCAGAGTTGGTAGCAATGAAGCCAAGGATTACATTGGGGCAAGGATTCAAAGAATCTTAATTCTAGTGACTTTTACTAGTAAGTGTGAAGAAAAGTAGTTGTGTAACACACAGCCTCATTAGTTGTGGGGAGATGGATCCAACAGAATTGTTTTCTTTTTCAATGATAACATGGGCTAAAAGCCCAAGCAAGTTTGCAGACAACTGTTGCACAATGTTATATCTTGTAAGGGTGTGGAAAGCAGGTAGAAAAACTATCAGAGTACCTGACTCACCACTAGACTGTTTTTCTTAGATGTGTGAGAAAATGGATGCCTGATTGTTGATATCACAGTGTCATATAGGCCTTTCCTTTGTTTAGCAGCAGACTTTCCTGAATCAGATTGGCTTGAAAAGTGGTCTGCAATGCCAGAGGTAGCAGAAGGTTGAAATAGATCTTCTGGTGATGCAGCTGGTTCTGTGAGGAGACAATATATATGTAAATGGGGAGGACACCTCAAGGTCCAGGTGGAGTTGACAGCAATGTCTTCAAAGAGGTTCCACTGTAGTCTCTTTCTCACTGTTTAGCAAGGTCTCCTAGGACCTGCCCCTGGTGGACTGTGCGACCTGGCTAGCTTGGAGTCAAGAAGGTGGGCTTGCTATCTAAGAAGATGATGAAAACACAGTATTTACATTGTAACTGTTGCAGTAACTTGTGTTTATTCACACATAGGTGCATATAGATAAATAAATATACTGTATCCATATTTACATATATACTGTGCCGCCTAGCTTCTCATATACAATATCATACATGAATCGTATCTATGAAATTATTTTATGAATCCATACAATTGGGTTGTAGGTACTGATTGTTCATGCTTCATTCTCCAATAAGACCAGTGACATTAGGAAGGTGATGTCTTGACTTGCAAATGCATTGTATTTAAGGAGAAAGAGTCATGAAAAGTCGTCAGCCCGACTCTCTGCTTCAGAATCATCAGGGTCCTGGGCAAGCCAAAGGTCAGGACCTCTGGAAGTGGCCCCAGATGCAGTGGAAGGACCCTCACAACGTCTGACCAGAACAGATGGTACCTATTGCATGAGGGTAGGCCTCTACAGCTAAAACAAATGATATCTGAAAGAAATAATACCAGTCATTTACGTATTTGCTTCGAATTAATCCGTTCCTGTTAACAAAATCTTGCCAGTCATGCAAAATTTGCTGGATGAGAAGAGAGAAATGTATAATCTAAATTGGGGAGAACATAGTCTTAACTGATATTTTGTCTAGGACGGAAGACTTGGGTGAGAAGCTTAATGACAATCCGTGGGGTGGTAGAGAGCCACTGGGCATCACCTTCAAAAGGAAGGAAGGTGACAAAGAAATGTATATGGGGGAAAGGAGTAAAAGGAAGATGGTTCTTGAAGACAAACTTTACCTCCTTGTCAGCACCCATGTATAATTCAGTATAGGATGGTTCCGACTGGGGCATTGCATTATAACTCTGGAGAGGACTTCTTGCTGGCCTCTTTAGGATAGTTTCAAGATAGACTGTTTGCTCTGAGTGTTCCTCGCTGTGGCTATCTTGATTAAGGTAAAATGGTGAAGAATTTAAATTTGTGTTCCTTTGATGGGACTGACCTTGAGGAGGGCAAAAGGGTGGATTAAACAGGAAAGGTATCCTTAGGAAATTGGTGCTGTAATTAAGCAATACATGTTTTTGGTGTCCTTTACTTTCCTTTTAAGGATTCTCCATGGAGTGTCCCAGAATGCCCTCAGTCCTCAATGCCACACCCCACTTTGTGCTACCCTCTCCAAATCATCTCTCTTTCACCCTTTACTCAAAGCCTTGTTCAGGCCCACAGCTTCTAACACATCCCTACTATATGCTAGAGCAATGCTAAACTAATTTATTCTATTATCCTAATGACTATTAATGTAATACTGTTCTCAGCCAAAGGAATTTACAAGATGAATCCAAAGAGATGATTCTAGCACTATGCAGTCAGTGAAGGGCAAGAGTGGGGTAATACATTGGGAAATTTGGGATCTTCTGGTGCCTGTCCCTCAAATATTGATGACTTAATAATTCTGTTCTATTGCTTAATCTTTTGCTGTCCACAAAATTCCTTCAAAGGTATTGTCATCTTGTCTATCTTGATCTTGATCATACTGCTGTTAGATAGAGAGGGAAGAAATTATTACTTCTCATTTTTGGCTGAGTAAACTGAGGCTCAATTGTAATAATTTTTGCCCAGTGTTACATATCACGTAAGGACCTTCCTAATCTGACAGTGCTTGGTCTGACCCTATACATGTTATATATTCTTTGAGGACACTCTTTTTATTTCTTCTGTGTTCCCATTTGATGAAGCTTTTGTACTCTAAGGACAAATTTTTCTTAAGGAGACTTTCACTGATTTGGCTTCTGAGAAAAAAAAAACATATGTGGAGTATCATGTATGCTGAAATATGTTGAATACATCAGAAAAGTCCCAATATAACTCAGTTGTCCTACATGACAGGTTCTACTCCCGTTCCAAAACTAGTGCTACAAAATGGGCACCAAACATTAAGTGAACTGTTTTTGAAGCCTTTGAAGTAGAATGTCTAAAACACAGCAGTGTGACTGTTTCTTTGTTTTTATTCATTTGTAATACTTTTTGAAAATTAAACTTAAAGAAAAAAGAAACAAATTTAAATACTAAAACTAAAATAAGACAAAATAAGAAGAAAACAAGCATTGTGATGTGCACAGAAGAATATGAGAGAGGATTCAAAATACACAGCAATAAATTTCCATTTCAAGAAAGTGTATGTAATAAATACTACACATTGTGTTGAGATCTGTCCATCTTCTCTTTGCTTTCTTGTAAGTTTTCTTTGCTTCTCTGCTGTACACTTTTCACTTTGTTCTTTTTTCCCCTTCCTCCCTACTCCCCACCACAGAATGCTACAATTAATTGTGGATATATACATACATACATATACATACATACACAACATACATATATATATATATATATATATATATATATATATATATATATGAGAGACAGAGAGAGAGGGGTATGTGTTATTTATATGTGTGTGTGTACACACACATATATTTATTAAAATATACGTGCATATATAAATGTATATATACTTACAATATACATACAGATACATATGTATGTGTATGTGTGTATGTGTTGTGTGTAAATGACTATCTATAAGAACTATAAAAGAAGAAGCTGCTTGGAGATTAGATCACCCAGCTGTGATTACAATGGCTATATGTGTCCTACCTTTTTCCAAAGCAGTCTTACAAATGATACAAAGACTTGTAAGTAGAAGTACATGACAGAACTGTGATTTCTCTAGAAGATAAAGAAGTCCAGCACTTTTACCAAACCAGGTAAAATAGAAAAATGCAAATCCAAGACCAGTCCATAGAAGTATCCTGTATCTTATTAAATGGCTGCACTGCTATGCCAATAGAATGTTGACATTTTAAAGAAATGGGTACTGAGTAATGATATCATGAGGATCAACAGTTAGAAAATGTGCAGTGATTTCAACTCAATTCAATTCAACAAATACTTATTAATTGTCTAATGTGTCTAGGGATACGAATGGAATAAAATCTAAGGATCTGAATTCAAACTAAAATTTACTATTGCATTTGTGGATATGAATACATCTCCCTTTCATCTGATTTGTGTTCATCTGTAAAATGAGGAATACAGAGTAGAATATGTTTGAAACCCTTCTAGCTTCAAGTTCTGTACTCAGCAATCATTGCCATCAGGGATTGCTGTCAAATTAGAGGGAATCAGATAAATACACATTTTCTCTATCTCTTGCTACAGAGCTTTGTTAGTAATTTAAAATGCTAATGATTTATGTGGGTTTATTTTATATGCTGCAACTTCAGTAAAGTTATCTATTTCAAGTAGTTTTTTGTTGATTCTCTAGGATTCTCTAAGTATAACATGACATTAACTCAAAGAATGATAGCTTGTTTCTTCATTGCCTATTCTATTCTCTTGATTTCTTTTTCTTCTCTGTAGCTAAAGCTAACATTTCTAGTAAAATCTTGAATAACAGTGGTGACAATGGACATCTTTCTTTTACCTCTGATCTTAGTAGAAAAACTTCTAGCGTATCCCCATTATTTATAATGCTTGCTGATGGTGATAGATAGATGCTACTTCTCATTTTAAGAAAAATCCCACTTATTTCTATTCTCTGTAGTGTTTTTAATAGCAGTGGGTGCTGTATTTTGTCAAAAGCTTTTTCTGCATGTATTGGGATAATGATATGATTTCTGTTAATTTTGTTACTGATATGGTTAATTCTGCTGATAATTTTCCAAATATTTAACCAGCCCTGCATTCCTGGTATAAATACTGCCATGTCCTAGTGATAAGTTGCTGTAAACTCTTAGCAAATATTTTATTTAAAATTTTTGCATTTATATTCATTAGGGAAATAGGCCTATAATTTTCTTTCTCCATTTTGGGTCTTTCTGGTTTAGGTAGAACCATATTTATATCATAAAAAGAATTTGGTAGGATTCCTTCTTTTCCTGTTTTTCCAGATAGTTTATATAGTATTGAATTAATTGTCCTTTAAATGTTTGGTGGAATTCCCTTATAAATCCATCTGGCCTGGGAGACTTTTTGTTAGGGCTTTTTGATTGATGGCCTTTTCAATTTCTTTTTCTGAAATTGGGTTATTAGGTATTTTATTTCCTCTTCTATGAATTTGGGCAATTTGCATTGTTGTAAATATTCATTCATTTCACTTGGATTGTCAGATTTATTTGCATATAGTTGATCAAAATAGCTCCTAATCATTGTTTTAATTGACTCTTCATTGGTGGTGAATTCACTCTTTTTATTTTTGATACTAGTAACTTACTTTTCTTCTTTCTTTGTTTAACCAAATTACTCAAAGGTTTACCTATTCTGTTGCTTTTTCATAAAACCAGCACTTAATTCTATTTATTAGTTCAGTGGTTTCTTGATTTCAATTGTATTAATCTTTCCTTTGGTTTTGAGAATTTCTAATTTGGTATTTAATTGGGGATT
>NW_027555612.1:0-34323 GCF_003287225.1 Phascolarctos cinereus
ATCTATCTTTCCCTACAAGAAAGTAGGAGAGGAAGAGAATAGAGAAGGGGGGCTGATAGAAGGGAGTGCAAATTGGAGGAGAGTGTAATCAGAAGCAAAGACTTTTGAGGAGGGACAAGGTGAAAGGAGAGAAAGAATAGAATAAACAGGGTGGGGGTATAGGATGAAGGGAAATACACTTAGAAGTAGTAATTGTGAAAAAAAATTGAAGCAAGTGTCTCTGATGAAAGCCTCATTTCTCAAAAATATAGAGAACTGAATCAAATTTATTAAAATAAGAGCCACTCCCTAATTCTCTCTCTCTCTCTCTCTCTCTCTCTCTCTCTCTCTCTCTCTCTCTCTCTCTCTCTATATATATATATATATATATATATATATATACATATACATATATATACATATACATATATACATATATACACACACACATACATATATAATTTCAAATTGGTTTATTTAATATTATATATATATATGTACACATATTTTACACATGTGTTTGTGTATAATTTCAAATCCCTGTCTCTCTCTATACATGTGTGTATATATACATATATATATGTATGTATGTATGTGTGTATGTATGCATGTATATATATAAATTTTAAACTTGGTTTAAAGAATATCTAACCTAAATAAGAAAAGACTAGTGGAGGTATACTGGCTGTTTTCATGTAGTTGAAGAGATGTTATAGCAAAGAACCATCAGAATCTACTTGTCTCTAGACTAGAATGTAGAATTAGCACAATGGGTGAAAGATTCAGAGAAATAGGTTTTGGCACAAGGAAAGAATAATGTTACTAACAATTAGAATTCACCAAGAGGTAAATGGTCTACTTTGGGAGACAGAATTCTGAATCACCCCAGGTATTTATGGAGGTTGCTGTATAACCATTGATTGAATTTTATAGGACAAATTCTTATTCCTCTATACAATATGCTTCATGACCTCTGAAGCCTCTTCCACTTCTAATATCCTATGATTCTATGAAATGAAGTCAAAATAAATTAGGAAAAAAGAACATGATGAAACATATTTGTTACTAATGCGTGGTTTAAGTAGTGGAAACCATGAATTTTTTCTGTTAATAAGTGAATTTAAGAATTTTTCACTTTTGAGATATCAAAAAGAACTTTCTAACTCTTATATTAAATACAAAATACAAAATTTCAATTATCTCTCCATTAAAGCATTAATTTTGTTTGGTAAAAATCAGTGGTGATGCTCTGATATCTTAGATGCATCTCTGGTACTTAATATTTTAATGCAAACATTTAAATCTTTTCAGCAAATTAGATTTGTTTAGACTTGTTCTTCATAGGGAAAATATAGTTTTCAATACTTTAATGTATGTTTCCCCTTCTAATGTAAAAACATATTAAGGGATTGGGAAACCTTATTAGTCATTGAGTAGCAGTTCAACAACATCAGTTTCTGAATGCTTACTTAGTTTATATGGCACACATTTATATGGCTCATAAGAATGCATGTAAACATAACTAATGCATTTTTAGTTTATAAGCTTTAAAGACCTGGAGAACCTCATTTATTTATTTGAAACACTAGAATTATTCCAATCTAACCCTGAATAAATGCATTTTTGTGATTTTTTTGGAGTTAGTTTATACTTCATGCAAATAAGGTTAATGAGGTTCACTAGTTTAATGATATCTTTTTTGAATCTCAAAAGTAATTACTGCTTAGTAAGGCCTGGGTATATGGAGTATGTGCTCAAAACTAAATAGGACTACACCAATGAATATGCAACAGATCTTTCAGTGTTCGGTTATTAGAGATGAATACTTATGGTACTTGCATACAATTTTCTTGACAAAAATAAAGCTTTATATTATTTAGGGGGAGGTACAGCAAAAAACTAAACTAAGGCCTCAGCATATAATATAAATTTACTGTCTCTGATGAGCTATTCCTTTTTTGGTATTATGTGCCAACTTTGACTGCTGAAGTTTCCATTTTTAGCAGCTGATTTATTATAACAATTGCTGCTATTAGAGTATTTTTTTCCCCAAATACAGGGCAGACAGGGGCCAAGTTCCTTTGCAGGAGAGGTAAGTGGGAATTACAAGCAGCAACTTGACATAAAAATGTAGTTTCTGAATGTGTGTTCTACTGGGAATATTTATGTTTTTGAATCTGGAAACATCAAATTCTCCAAAGGATCTTAATTTCAGAAAGTCTGAAGGTCAATGGAGAAACCCATGTTCACACAACAAAGAGGTTGTAGCACATTTCTAGTCATAACCTATGGGAAGCCTACAGCTTGAGGCCACATGTGGTCATCTATGTCCTCAAGTGTGGCCCTTTGTCTGAATCCAAACTTCACAGAACAAATCATTTTATTAAGGGGATGTGTTCTGTGAAGTTTGGTTTTGGCCAAAGGACCTCACTTGAGGACTTAGAGGGCCACTTGTGGCCTCGAGGTTCCAGGTTTCCTACCTCTGATCTACACAAAGAAATTATATCATTCTGGAAACATGATCCCAAAGGAAGTAAGTTGGTATTTAACATATTGAGAGTAAGGTATGAAAATAGTCTAAATATTTCACTCATACTCATGGATTTGAGAAGACCTAGAGGAAATAATCCAGCATGTTGGCTATCTCTGGCTGGCCAATAAGAAAAAATGGACCAGAATCATACAAAATGAGCAAGTGTGCTTGAGTCATGAGGGGGATGTTACTGGGAAGATGGCTACTGTATTCTCCACGACACAGCATTTGTGGTTTTTATGGTAGCTTTACAGCATCTTTTCATTGATGCAGGATTTTAAGAAGCAGCTGTTCCAGAATATAGGACTAAGCCAAGAAGGGATCCATAGCAGAGTAGGAAATAGACCTTGTAACTTACTTTTGCTATGCCTCTTTGACACTGGATGAGCTTTTCCCCATCACTGGGGAGGATGGCCAGAATCTGGATGTTTGTACTCTGGCTCCTTTCACATAAAATGCTAAGATCAGAACATCCATTTCTTTCATGGTTGCAAGAACTAGAAAATCTATTTTCTGTGTATTCATTCCAGATATCTATCTGGAAGAAAAAAGAAAAATGAAACAGTAGTTAGCTTGGGTCTGAATAAAGATCTGGTAAAGATAAAGCCCTTGGAGACCTATTGATCTGAGAGGGGAAAAAATATCTACAACTCAATGGATTTGGCTGTAGTCCATTTGGTGGTCATCTTGAAAAAGCAGCCAGTGATACACATTTTAACTTTTTGCTTGGGAACCTGAGTAGAGATGTATAACCTCCAGATCATAAAGATTTGTTGAATTTGTTGTCTTTGCAGATACCTAGATGAAGGACTCTATTAGCACATGCATGTTTATAAATACATATTTGTGTCTATATGAATACATATAACATATGTGGGAAGACAAAAAAAAATTCAACTGGCAGAGGAGGCTCTACAGAAATATCAGCCTTTCATTAGTGTGGGCTTTTTTAAGAGCATATGCTAAAAATGTAATGGCTTTTTAGAGAAATTAAACATGGACATAAACAATCCCATAAACTGATCACATCCTTTACTGGATACAATATAATAAAAATTATAAAAAAGTAAAATACCTTTGAAGACATGATTTAAAATTAAACAGTAGCTAAATAAACCAATTCACAAGATTTGTCAGGTAAAAAACAAATCATGGAAACAAAACAAAATTTTATTAAAGAAAATTATAATAAAAATTTACAGAAACTTTTGGGCTGCTTCCAAGAGAGTCACTAAGGAAAATTTTCTATCCTTAATCTAAACATTTGCATCAACAAAAGATAGAGAGAAGAAACCAATAAATGAGGCATTAATCTGAAAACAAATAGAATAACAATATTATTTTGAAGAAACCAGGCAAATCTAGACAGAAATTCTGAAGGGCAACAACTACTTACTATGTGCCAAGCACTGTGCTAAGAACCAAGGATACAAATAAAAGAAAGATAACCCTTGTGCTAAAATTGTTTAGACTCTAATGTGCACAACACAAAAGGGAGTTGAAAGTTTCAGATGTGAAGTAACTATGTTGGGGCATGGTGTTGAAGTTGGGAAATTAAGAAGTAGAATGAGGAGGGAAGTGAATGTTGGCCAACCTGGGCCAATCCTGAAAATAGGGGCACAAGAAGTAATTTGCCAATGAGAGAAGGAGACTGAAACGGTACAGGGGTGTTCCAGGATAAGAATGGGCTCACGGATGTTTCTAGTTGAGAAGGGCCCTCCATCATCCCTTTTTTCCTTCTTGATTCTTTCCTTATGTTTAAATATTTTAATGGTCCAATGGACCCATTTCTAGTGGTATGTCTTCCCTCCCCAATTAGCTTTCTTAAACTTCAGAAAGAGAAAGATCTGATATCACTGAAGTTCCAGCTTTTATTTTTACTGAATAGGTTGAAAAAAGAAAAGAAAAGAAAAGAAAAAAAACACTTGTCTTTGTAGAGAACTTCTCTCTTTGGTTACATAGGCATAAGACACATTCGAGCACAGCTTTGCTTTCTGGTTTTGCACCAATGAATGGCTAAAACTTCTATGCACAGGCCTAATCTTCATACCAGAGATATTGTTTTCCTCATTTGCATGTCTAGAAGCCTATAGAGCTTTGCATGGTTGCTTCATTTCCATGTCTCACAACCAATGAGAATCCAGGTACCAAGACATAAGGGACTCAATTTTAGAGATCTTTGGAAATATATGTATAATTAATTTAATAAATATAAGGATAAAATAATTTCCCATGACAAGCATATGAGATGTAATAATTATCTATCACATAGAATTTTGAAACTTAATATTTATCAAGTTCATACAGTTTATGAGCCAGATAGAACATTTTCATGTTCTTAACCTCAAGCAAATTGAAGAATATATCTATATTTTCAATCCTTTAAGGATCTAGCTTCATTAATTCATTGAAAACAGAGAACATTAAAAATGTCTTTGATATTATGATAGGCAACTGAAATGCAGAAAGTTAGCATATGCTCTTAGGAAAGCCCACACTAATGAAAGGCTGATATTTCTGTAGAGCCTCCTCTGCCAGTTGAATTTTTTTTTGTCTTCCCACATATGTTATATGTATTCATATAGACACAAATATGTATTTATAAACATGCATGTGCTAATAGAGTCCTTCATCTAGGTATCTGGCAAAGACAACAAATTCAACAAATCTTTATGATCTGGAGGTTATACATCTCTACTCAGGTTCCCAAGCAAAAAGTTAAAATGTGTATCACTGGCTGCTTTTTCAAGATGACCACCAAATGGACTACAGCCAAATCCATTGAGTTGTAGATATTTTTTCCCCTCTCAGATCAATAGGTCTCCAAGGGCTTTATCTTTACCAGATCTTTATTCAGAGGACCCAAGCTAACTACTGTTTCATTTTTCTTTTTTCTTCCAGATAGATATCTGGAATGAATACACAGAAAATAGATTTTCTAGTTCTTGCAACCATGAAAGAAATGGACGTTCTGATCTTAGCATTTTATGTGAAAGGAGCCAGAGTACAAACATCCAGATTCTGGCCATCCTCCCCAGTGATGGGGAAAAGCTCATCCAGTGTCAAAGAGGGCATAGCAAAAGTAAGTTACAAGGTCTATTTCCTACTCTGCTATGGATCCCTTCTTGGCTTAGTCCTATATTCTGGAACAGCTGCTTCTTAAAATCCTGCATCAATGAAAAGATGCTGTAAAGCTACCATAAAAACCACAAATGCTGTGTCAGTGGAGAATACAGTAGCCATCTTCCCAGTAACATCCCCCTCATGACTCAAGCACACTTGCTCATTTTGTATGATTCTGGTCCATTTTTTCTTATTGGCCAGCCAGAGATAGCCAACATGCTGGATTATTTCCTCTAGGTCTTCTCAAATCCATGAGTATGAGTGAAATATTTAGACTATTTTTCATACCTTACTCTCAATATGTTAAATACCAACTTACTTCCTTTGGGGATCATGTTTCCAGAATGATATAATTTCTTTGTGTAGATCAGAGGTAGGAAACCTGGAACCTCGAGGCCACAAGTGGCCCTCTAAGTCCTCAAGTGAGGTCCTTTGGCCAAAACCAAACTTCACAGAACACATCCCCTTAATAAAATGATTTGTTCTGTGAAGTTTGGATTCAGACAAAGGGCCACACTTGAGGACATAGATGACCACATGTGGCCTCAAGGCTGTAGGCTTCCCATAGGTTATGACTAGAAATGTGCTACAACCTCTTTGTTGTGTGAACATGGGTTTCTCCATTGACCTTCAGACTTTCTGAAATTAAGATCCTTTGGAGAATTTGATGTTTCCAGATTCAAAAACATAAATATTCCCAGTAGAACACACATTCAGAAACTACATTTTTATGTCAAGTTGCTGCTTGTAATTCCCACTTACCTCTCCTGCAAAGGGAACTTGCCCCTGTCTGCCCTGTATTTGGGGAAAAAATACTCTAATAGCAGCAATTGTTATAATAAATCAGCTGCTAAAAATGGAAACTTCAGCAGTCAAAGTTGGCACATAATACCAAAAAAGGAATAGCTCATCATAGACAGTAAATTTATATTATATGCTGAGGCCTTAGTTTAGTTTTTTGCTGTACCTCCCCCTAAATAATATAAAGCCTTATTTTTGTCAAGAAAATTGTATGCAAGTACCATAAGTATTCATCTCTAATAACCGAACACTGAAAAATCTGTTGCATATTCATTGGTGTAGTCCTATTTAGTTTTGAGCACATACTCCATATACCCAGGCCTTACTAAGCAGTAATTACTTTTGAGATTCAAAAAAGATATCATTAAACTAGTGAACCTCATTAACCTTATTTGCATGAAGTATAAACTAACTCCAAAAAAATCACAAAAATGCATTTATTCAGGGTTAGATTGGAATAATTCTAGTGTTTCAAATAAATAAATGAGGTTCTCCAGGTCTTTAAAGCTTATAAACTAAAAATGCATTAGTTATGTTTACATGCATTCTTATGAGCCATATAAATGTGTGCCATATAAACTAAGTAAGCATTCAGAAACTGATGTTGTTGAACTGCTACTCAATGACTAATAAGGTTTCCCAATCCCTTAATATGTTTTTACATTAGAAGGGGAAACATACATTAAAGTATTGAAAACTATATTTTCCCTATGAAGAACAAGTCTAAACAAATCTAATTTGCTGAAAAGATTTAAATGTTTGCATTAAAATATTAAGTACCAGAGATGCATCTAAGATATCAGAGCATCACCACTGATTTTTACCAAACAAAATTAATGCTTTAATGGAGAGATAATTGAAATTTTGTATTTTGTATTTAATATAAGAGTTAGAAAGTTCTTTTTGATATCTCAAAAGTGAAAAATTCTTAAATTCACTTATTAACAGAAAAAATTCATGGTTTCCACTACTTAAACCACGCATTAGTAACAAATATGTTTCATCATGTTCATTTTTTTCCTAATTTATTTTGACTTCATTTCATAGAATCATAGGATATTAGAAGTGGAAGAGGCTTCAGAGGTCATGAAGCATATTGTATAGAGGAATAAGAATTTGTCCTATAAAATTCAATCAATTGGTTATACAGCAACCTCCATAAATACCTGGGGTGATTCAGAATTCTGTCTCCCAAAGTAGACCATTTACCTCTTGGTGAATTCTAATTGTTAGTAACATTATTCTTTCCTTGTGCCAAAACCTATTTCTCTGAATCTTTCACCCATTGTGCTAATTCTACATTCTAGTCTAGAGACAAGTAGATTCTGATGGTTCTTTGCTATAACATCTCTTCAACTACATGAAAACAGCTAGTATACCTCCACTAGGTCTTTTTCTTATTTAGGTTAGATATTCTTTAAACCAAGTTTAAAATTTATATATATACATGCATACATACACACATACATACATACATACATATATGTATATATACACACATGTATATAGAGAGACAGGGATTTGAAATTATACACAAACACATGTGTAAAATATGTGTACATATATATATATAATATTAATATAAACCAATTTGAAATTATATATGTATGTGTGTGTGTATATATGTATATATGTATATGTATATATATGTATATGTATATATATATATATATATATATATATATATATATAGAGAGAGAGAGAGAGAGAGAGAGAGAGAGAGAGAGAGAAATTAGGGAGTGGCTCTTATTTTAATAAATTTGATTCAGTTCTCTATATTTTTGAGAAATGAGGCTTTCATCAGAGACACTTGCTTCAATTTTTTTTTCACAATTACTACTTCTAAGTGTATTTCCCTTCATCCTATACCCCCACCCTGTTTATTCTATTCTTTCTCTCCTTTCACCTTGTCCCTCCTCAAAAGTCTTTGCTTCTGATTACACTCTCCCCCAATTTGCACTCCCTTCTATCAGCCCCCCTTCTCTATTCTCTTCCTCTCCTACTTTCTTGTAGGGAAAGATAGATTTCTATACCCAATTGAGTAAGTACGTTATTCCCTCTTTGCTATAATTCTAATAAAATTAAGGTTCACTCACTCCCCTTTATATTCTTCCTCTTCCCTTCCACTATAAAACCTTTTTTCTTGATACTTCTTTCCTCTCAGTAGAGAGTTGGGTTGTAGTATGGGTTCACAAAGAACCACATTCTATCAGATGGAGTCACTGTGTCACTAGTTTTGTTTAACATGCTCTTTGTTATAGTGAATTATTCTGGAAGTAGAGTATTAGATCAGTAAGTGACTGTAGCATAAAATGCAAAAGTCATCAAAAAAGCTTAAAACAAATATGAATGCCCTGAGCTATCCACAATTGGAATGAATTGTTTCAGGAAGTAGTGGGCTCCCATTCATTAGAGGTCTTTGTTGAAATGCTGGGCAACCACTTCTTTAGACTATTGGGATTCTTCTAATACACTGTAGATGGTTTTTTAAATTCTTATGAAAATAGAAAATTTGGAAATGGGATCACCAAATAGTATATGGACACTGTCAGGTTGAAATTATACTGCATTATTCAGAACACATTATGCTTTCCTATTTATTTAAATAAATTTAAAATATTTATCAAAATAATTTAAATTTATAAATTAAATACAATGTGTATAAATAAATAATTAGTAGTTTATTTAAACTTAAAGTTTTTCTCAGTCCCCTCTCTAATTGTGAATATTCCTTAATTTCAGAAAATAGTTACTACTTACATAATACCTTGTCTGAGTTCTCTGCAACTCCTTTCATTAAAGTCTTGAGTCACAGAAGACGAGGTACTACATTAGATTCTAAAGGTAATTATGTGAGGCTATGTTCTTACCACTATAGGTTTCTGGCTTCCCATTAAAAATTAGCCGAGAGAAATCATTAGCTCTTATCAAAGTTTAAAGAATAGCTTTAAATCACTCCCTATATAAATTGCAAGCTCACTCTCCTCAAAATGGAAATAGCTCAATGAGATGATTGAATTGGCTGAAACATAGACTGTGGTGGTAGTGAGTCACATGCGTAGTAGTGACATGCAACAAACAGACACTCACAACACCTAGTGAAGAAAGTCCTTTTTCTCTTTATAGAGTTTTAATGAAGTTTCCCTCAGATTCACCTCTCTTCTGTTCATGTCTCTCAAATGGGCTCCCAGGTTCCATATCTTTCTTGAGTTCAGAGTTGATTCTCTTCTTTATTGTGAGAGTTCACATTCCTTAAAGCTGTTTTCTACCTTGGATGATAATTGCTATGTTTGGAACTCTCCTACAATGTATATCTCTGCTTCTGGAAGATATGTTATATCCTAGTGGTCCTACAACTCTCATAACATGAGTAATTAGACGTGAGTGGGGAGAAATATCCTAATTTTGTGAAAGTATGGAAAATTTGAGAAATAAATATTCCAATATCATGGCATTGAACACCAGGAGATATATTGTGTTGTTAACTAGAAATTAATTTTCAGGAATGCATTTTAAGGTGGGAAAATGTTCCATGGCTTGAAATACAATGTGAATAGTGGCTAGAACTCTGGACTTGAGTTCAAGAAGATCTAGGTTCAAATCCTGCCTCGTCAGTATTAGTTGTATGATCCTTAGATATGTCTTTTAACATCCCTGAGACTCAGTTTACTCATCTGTAAAATATAGGTAATGATATGCCTACTTCACAGGATTTTATGGGATTAAATGTCATTTGAAAGTTTATACACACACAAACACATACACACATACCTCTCTCTGTATATGTATGTATACGTGTGTGCGTATATATATATATATATATATATATACATATACATATATATACATATATATATGCACATACATATATATGGAATGTTCTGAAGGCCTATTATATTTTGATGCCTTAATCACCATGATTTGTTCACACCTTTACTTAACTTTGCTTCCTATTAAATGGGAATTTCTCTATATGTAACGGGAACATGATTTATTGAAGCTAACCCTAAGGGAAGATGACTATAAAACCTCTATTGGATAAGTAATAAAACAAATGTTTCTGAGAAGTTTCAGAGTATATATCCATGACAAACTGACAAATTTTTCTACAGCAATTTCCCTATATGCAACAAATCATTGAGCTAGCACCTCTGCTCATTTTACTCAATTTTACATCAAAGGCTAAAAGACACAAGGAGAAATAAAACATAGAACTGGGAGTCTGGGGATTATATCTATGATCAAAATCTATTTGCATTGATAAAATTAGGAAAGGTTTTCTTTTTGTTTTGTTTTGGTTTAGTCCTTTCATGAGATCATTTCTTTTGACCATTACATTCAACCAAAAAGGTTTTCTTTTAAAACTAATAGGATGTGGAGCTAGCAGGAACCTTAGAGATTGTAAAGTACATTGCCTTATTGTATAGACAAAGAAATCATAGTCCAATGAAGTGAATTGACTTGTTTGACACCACAAAGACAGTAAGTAATAGAGGTCAAACTAGAACAATCTGAATCTTCATTCATGTTCCATCTGAATCAAATCTGCTTTCTCTGATCCCAAACTATTTACCATCCACTATAGTATAGGTTAAACTCTGTATCCTGAATGGATTTAGAAAGTACTTAAGTAAAAGGTGCAAAAGGGACAGATGAGTGGTACAGTGGAGAGAGTGCTGGGCCTGGAGTCAGGAAGACATCTACCTGAGTTCAAATCTGGTTTCAGACACATAATAATGGGGTGATCCTGGTCAAGTCACTTAACTCCTTGCCTCAGTTCCTCATCTATGAAATAAGCTGGAGAAGGAAACTAAAAAAGATATTCCAGTATCTTTGCCAAGAAAAGTCCAACTGCAGTCACAAAGATTTGTACATGACTGAAACAAGTGAACAACAACAACAACAGCTGCAAAAAATTGATCACTGTGCTAAATTCTAAAACTTTCTATCACACTTTCTAAATCACATTTTCTAAAAACAGGGTTTCCACACCATCCAAAATGTTTTTTTCCACCCTCAGCTTGGCAGTGCTTCTTACTCCTCTCTCTTTTTTCTTTACTTTTTCCCCCTCTACCTTGCCCTATTACTTAGCCTAAGCCCACCCAGGATCCCTCCTCTATCCCCCATTCCCATAAATCTAAACATCCTTCTATAACCTCCTATAACATATTCCCTCCCCTTCCCCCTAGAGATCCCTCCCTTTTCCTCTCCCAGTCCTCTTATTTTATTTCTTCTGAATTTTGAAGACTTTTATAATCTCCTAGATATGTATGCATTGTACCCTCTTAAACCCATTCCTGATGAAAACAGGTTTCCAAAACTAGCCCCTCATCTAAGTCCTCTGTGTCTGCTCTTCCTCTGGCAAACTCATTTATATAAATTGGAATGTTTCAGGAAGTGATGGGTTTCCATTCATTAGAGGTTTTTGTTGAAATGCTGGGCAACTACTTCTTCAGAATGTTTGGATTCTTTTAATATATTTTTCAGCTATTCCTGAATGATTTTACTTTTCAAAGTCATGTCATACTCAGGTCTACCCCAATCTTTCTTAAGAATTACTACTACCCAATTGCTACAAAAATCTTAGACACATGTTTATATTTTATGTACACAAAAGGTAAACAATCTGTCCTTATTGAGTCCCTTTTAATTATTTTTTTGTATATGCCTTATATTTCTCTTGGCTCTTTTTATATCAAATCTTATATTAACTTCAGCTTTTTTTAAAGTCCTGAAAGTCTGACAGTTTATTGTCCTTTCTTTTTTCATTCAGGATTATGTTTATTTTTGCAGGGTATGATATTTTTGAATGGAACCCCAGTTTTTTACTCTTAATATATAATGTTCCAAGACCTATAGTCTTTTAGTGTCACCATTGCTTGGTGTTATGTGATTCTAATTGTGGAACCATCATATTTAATTTTTTTTCCTCTTGTTTGTAATAATTTATCCTTGAGCTAGGGTTTTAGAATTTGACTATAACATTCCTATAGGTGTTACTCATAGGATCTCTTTCATGCGGTAATTGGTGGATTTTTGCTCTATTTCTACTTTCCCCTCTTATTCTAAGGCTTCAGGGCAATTTTCTTTAATCATTTCTTGTATTATTGTATCAAGATTCTTTTTCTTTTTTGTTCATAGCTTTCAGGTAGCACAATTATTCTTATGTTTTCTCTTCTTGATCTCTTCCTTAGATCAGTTACTTTTCTTATGAAATGTTTCACATTCTCTTCTAATTTCTTTTCATTCTTTTTTTTTTTTTTGGTTTTATTATTTCTTAATCTCTTATAACTTTAATGGCTTCACTTTGCCAAACACTGATTTTCAAGAAGTCACTTTCTTCCTTAAGATTCTGGACCTCCACCACATCACAGCTATCAGATTGGCCAACATGACAAAACAGGAAAATGATAAATGTTGGAGAGGATGTGGGAAAATTGGAATGCTAATGCATTGTTGGTGGAGTTGTGAAATGATCCAACCACTTTGGAGAACAATTTGGAACTATGCCCAAAGGGCTACAAAAATGTGCATACCCTTTGATCCAGCATAGCACTTCTAGGGCTATATCCCAAAGAGATGAAACAAATGGGAAAAGGACCCACATGTACAAAAATATTCATAGCAGCTCTTTTTGGTGGCAAAGAATTGGAAATTGAGAGGATGCCCATCAATTGGGGAATGGCTGAGCAAGTTGTGGTATATGAATGTAATGGAATACTGTTGTTCTATAAGAAATGATGAACAGGCTGACTTGAGAAAAACTGGGGAAGATTTATATGGTCTGATGCTGAGTGAATGAGCAGAACCAAGAGGACTTTGTATACAATAGCAGCACAATGATTAAGAATGTTAAACTGAACCCTTCTCAGCATTACGAGGATCTAAGACATCTCCAGAGGCCTCAGGATGGAAAATGCTGTCCACATCCAAAGAAAGAACTATGGAAGTTGAATTGCTCTCACTTATTTTTACCTTCAGTTGAGTTTTGTTTCATCTTTCTGATGGTTCCTCCTATTGGTTTTAATTTTTACTTACAACTTCACTAATGTGAAAATATGTTTAATGGGTATGTAAATGTAAAGCTTATGTCAGATTGTGCACCATCTTGGGGAGGGTGGGGGGGAGAAAAAGGGAGAAAAAAATTTCAACTCAAAAGCATATGTGAAAAAAAAATTTAAAATAAATAAATAAATAAGTAGATGAATGAATGAATGAATGAATGAATGAATAAATAAATAAATAAATAAATAAATAAATGAATGAATGAATAAAGATTCTGGACATCCTTTTCTAATTGGTTGACTCTTTTCATGATCTTCCTATTTTTCATGGATTGATCTTATTTTTTTTTTAGTTTTTTCCTCAATCTCTCACATTTCATTTTTAAAGTATTTTTTAAAATTATTCCATGAATTATTTTTGAAAAGGCAAAATTTGACAATACTCTTTGGGGTAGAAGAGGGTTTCTTTGCTTCAGTATCCTCCTCTGAAGATGAAACCTGGTCTTCTCCTTTCCCATAGTAACTCTCTATGATTGATTTTTTTTTCTCCTTTGCCCATGAATTTTTTTAATTTGAAGTAGCTCAGTTTTTATAATAACCTCTAGTCCTGGGGTATGGGGATGGTGTCTCTATCCTCAGATCCTCCTCCAGTTCTGCACCCAGTTTGGAATTGGAACCAAGACCTCTTGCCTTCTGTAAGTGCCACAGCCTGTGGCATTCCCACCCCATTGCTTCTCCTCTTACTGGGCCTGTGCTGGTTCCTTCTCACCCATACTGCCTCTCTACAGCATAGCTGGGGCTGGTGTTACTTGTCAGCAGAGGTCCTCTCAGTCTTCCCAGTCTCAGATGCTCAACACCTCTCTCTGTTCCAGGGGTAAAATTTCCTGTGCCTGGGCCAAGGCAGCCTCCCAATCAACCTAACCCCTGGGCTTGCCACTTGTTGTTTAAGTGGACCTAAGAACTAGCCTGGAGGTGTTTACTCTTCACAGAGAGCAAACCTCATCCTAGAACTTTTCTTCAGATCATCCCCAATTATCCCAGGAGGATCCTTGTTCTGCCCCTATTCTTATTTATTTTTACTGCTCAAAATTTGCCTTGAAGTGCTGTTTCATCTCTTTTGTATGGGAAAATCTTGAGAGCTTGGAATTCTCTGACCCACTCCCAGAGTCCTCTCTGTTAATATTTTCTCTTAAGAAATTAACTTATAACAGTTAAGAATACTTAATATAATACCATTGGCCTAAGGGCAGAATTCAAGTTGTTATTGTTGTTGCTAAGTCGAATCATTTTGGTTCTGTCTGACTCTTCATGACTTCATTTGAGGTTTTCTTGGCAAAGACACTGGAATGTTTTGTCATTTCCTTCTCTAGCTTATTTTGCAGATGAGGAAACTAAAGCAAGCAGGGTTAAGTGCTTTGCTTAGTGTCACACAGCTAGTAAATGTCTGAGGCCCGATTTGAAGACAGGACGAGTCTTCCTGACTCCAGGCCTGGCACTTGATCCACTGAGCCATCTTACTGCTCTCAAATTCATGTTATAATAACTCTACATGGGGCAACTAGGTGGTTCAGTGGACATCGAACTGGCCCTGAAGTCAGGACGACCTGAGTTCAAATACGGCCTCAGACACATAACATTTACTAGAAATAGTAGTTGTGTGACTCTGGGCTAGTCACTTAATCCCAAATTCCTCACCAAAAATAATAATTATAATAATAATAATAATGATAATAATTCTAAAACTACAAACAAACAAAATATTCTTTGTTCTATGTGTTTAAATGCCTAAATAGAAGTTAGAGTTGTAAGGATTTAGAGAAGAATTTAGTCTTCTAATTTAGTGTTGCTCAAAATATGATCTGTTGATCCTTAGGGATTCCATGAGATCAAAACCATTTACATAGTAATACTAATTTGAAAATATAATAATGCAAGTAACTATAGATATAGGACAAATAAAGAAAGTTGGCAACAGGGGTGTCTTCAATAATTTTTAAGAGTGTAAAAAGGTTGAGATCAATAAGTCTGAGGACTACTGCTCTAGATTATCTAATTTCCTTGGCTCTCTTGACAACATCAAGGAGTAGAAAAAAAGTCATAACAAGAGAAGGAGAGAAGCATGAAGGTAAGAATGAGAGGGTGGGGAGTACACTGCTTGTATAGTTAAAGGCCTCACATTTTTTTTTTTAACAGTCATCTGGTAAAAACATATTATTTCCCTTTCTGATCTTGCCTGTAAGTTATGTGGGACCAATAGAAGAAAGCAAAGAGATGTGAAATACAGGTATTTATTGGATAGCATTGTAATTATGTTAAAGCAGTAAAATATACTGCCGTGATTCCCATCTGGTCAGTTCTAGTCTACTCACAGAGGTTGTTGCTTGTCCTTCATTCTCAAAGAGCACCATGACATCAGGGAGATGATGCAATGACATGTCTATGTATGTTTTGTATGTTTATGTAAATTTTGCCCATGTAGGTTATGCCTAGTTGGACCTGTATAAATGTGGCTCATAGGGAGATGTGAATAGGTATCTTCATAATATTTTTTTTACCTACATTCTCCAAGATAAATTTTGAATCCTGCAGGAGGGAAGCAGCATATTTGGCCAAAAGCTGTTTACTCTGCTCTTCTCAGAGTAAAGCTACTAGGCTACAATTATGCTTATTTTCTTTCCTAAACATTATTAATCTAGGGGAAATAATTTTTAGGTTCAAGCTGTACTTCTTATTGCTATCTCATTAAAGAGAAAGAGTACCCTAAACTGTATGTCCAATTTCCTTCCCAACAAATGCCCATTATACATAAAGCATATTTAACAAATAGCAAATGAACACATTTATCCAAACTGATAGCAAATAGAAATCTGAGAAGTTATAGAGACAAATATATGACAGATAATATATGGATGAAATGAAGCTTACACACTAGGAGCAAGATATCTTAGCCTAACCAGGAGATATTACCGGATCTCACTCAAGGAGAAAATCTCAGATGTCTCTAGTGTGGTAAACTGGAGACATGATTGAGGTCCCAATGACCCCTCTACATTTAGTTTCTTCCCAGAAACTTCCTTTCTCTTCAGGAACCTCTCTTTGAATAAAACATAGGACCTGGTATCTTCTATCCCAAAGTTGGAAGCCATAAGACCAGAAGACCTTTCTCCTCTCCCAAAATTCTCACCAAATCTACCTCTCATGTAGGCATGGAGAATCAATTAATCAATCTCCACTAATGAGAAATATTATATACAAATGGACATTGAGTCTTTGGTTACCTTTAAATTTGATTTTGCATTCTAGTTTTTTTTTTAGTTATCTATTGCTATTGACAGCAGACACTATGAATTATGAAATATTTTCAAGTTTAGTCACTATACTTTAAAAATTTGAATATCAAAACCAAACCTTGGTTTATTCGTATGAAAAATTGGGATGACAAATACTTACATTAGCTACCTCGTGAAGTCCTGAACATCAAATGAAATGATGAATATATGTAAAGGGCTTTGTAAAAATGAAAATAATCTAAATATAAACTATTATTATAATCACTATTATTATTTTTGTGACTCTTCAGATCCTTTCAAAGAGCAAGAGCTTAAAAATGTTGAATATTTAATGAATGGAAAAGTTCAGAAGCAGTATAGTAACACAATGTGATTACTTGAATGAAGGAAGTTTTCAAGTAGATAATTATTGAAACAATAAGTTGAAAGATTCCACAATGACTAAATGTGTTCTGCATGGTTTAATGAAAAGAATGTTGGTTTTTTTGTTAGGAGAGACCTGGATTTGAAACCTGTCTCAGACATTATTTACTGTTTAGTAGTGGCACAACGCTTAACTTTTCTGAATCCTCAGCTTCTCCTCCACAAAATGGAGCTAATTAAACCTACCTAGTATTGTTTTTTTAACATATGTTTTTAAAATTTTGGGTTACAAATTTTATTCTTTCCTCCCTCTCCACCCACCCTCATTGAAAAGGCGAGCAACTCGACGCAGGTTACACATGTGCAGTCATGCAAAACACTTCCATAGGAATCATGTTGTGAAAAACTAAGTATATTTCCCTTCATCCTATCCCAACCACCATCTATTCTATTCTCTCTTTTGACCCTGTGCCTCGTCAGAAGTACTTCCTTCTGATTACCCTTTTCCCAATCTGCCCTTCTCTCTATCATCCCCTTGCTCTCTTGTCCCCTTCCTCCCCTATTTTCCATACCCAATTGAGTGTGTATGTTATTCCCTCCTTAAGCCAAATCCTATGAGAATAAGAATCCCTCATTTCCTCTCACCTTCCCCTGTTTCCCCTCCACTGTAAGAACCTTTTCTTGTCTGTTTTGTGCAAGAAATGTACCCATTTACCTCTCCCTTTCTCCTCCTAGTATAATCCTCTCTCACCCCTTAATTTTATTCTCCAGATATCACCCCTTCATCTTCAACTCACCTACCTTATCTATCTATCTATCTATCTATCTATCTATCTATCTATCTATCTATCTATCTATCTATCTTATACTATACATACATACATATATTTTTTCCCTCCCACTACCCTAATATTGACAAAGGACTCATGAGTTACAAATATCATCTTTCCATGCAGGAATGTAAACAGTTCAACCTTAATAAGTCTCTATGATTTCTCTTTCCTGTTTACCTCTCATGTTTCACTTGAGTCTTTATTTGAAAGTCAAATTTTATATTCAGCTCTGGTCTTTTCATCAAGAATGCTTGAAAGTCCCTATTTCACTGAATGACCATTTTTTACCTAAAGATTATACTCAGTTTTGCGGGTAGGTGATTCTTGGTTGTAATCCTATCTCTTTGCCCTCCAGAATATTATATTCCATGCCCTCCAGTCCCTTAATGTAGAAGCTATAAATCTTGTGTTATCCTGATTGTGTTTCCATAGTACTTGAATTGTTTCTTTCTGGATGCTTGCAATTTTCTCCTTGACCTGGGAACTCTGGAATTTGGCTACAATATTCCTAGGAGTTTTCTTTGGGGATCTCTTTCAGGAGGTGATCAGTGGATTCTTTCATTTCTATTTTGCCTCTGGTTCTAAAATATCAGGGCAGTTTTCCTTGATAATTTCTTGAAAGATGATGTCTAGGCTCTTTTTTTTTGATCATGGCTTTCAGATATTTAATAATTTTTAAATTCTCTCTCCTGGATCTATTTTCAGGTCAGTTGTTTTTCCAATGAGATTTCACATTGTTTCTATTTTTCATTCTTTTGGATTTGTTTTACAGTGTTTTGTTTCTCATAAAGTCATTAGCTTCTAATTGCTCATTCTAATTTTTAAGGAAGTATTTTCTTCAGTAAGCTTTTGGACTTCCTTTTCCATTTGGCCAATTTCATTTTTTAAGGCATTCTTCTCCTCATTGGCTTTTTGGACCTCTTTTGCCATTTCAGTTAGGCTATTTTTTAAGGTGTTATTTTCATAAGCATTTTTTTGGGTCTCCTTTAGCAAGCTGTTGACTTGTTTTTCATGATTTTCTTGCATTACTCTCAGTTTTTCCTCTACTTCTCTTACTTGCTTCTCAAAATCTTTTGACTCTTCCATGGCCTGAGACCAATTCATACTTTTCTTGGAGGCTTTAGATGTAGGAGCTTTGACTTTGTTGTCTTCTTCTGGTTGTATGTTTTGATCTTGTAATCAAAGTAAGATTCTATAGTCTGATTCTTTTTATGCTGCTTGCTCATGATCCCAGCCAATTACTGGAGTTATAAACTCTTGTTAAGCCAAGGGTCTGTTTCCAGTGTGGGGAATGTACTGTCCCAAGCTTCAGGGGTTTTGCTGCTGTTTTCAGAGATACTTCTAGGAACCTCTAAATTTTCAGTTCTTCCAAGGTGCTATTATCAAGAGCAAGTTGCTTACTCCTTTCCTGGCCTGTGCTGTGGTCCATGAGTGACTACAAGCACTCTTTTCTGTCTTGGAACTGTGAGGAGGATTTTCTTTCCATCATCACTGCAAGCTCCACCATGCCAGTGCTCCTCCTTGCCCCAGGACCACCACCTAGGACTGTGACTCAGATCCGACCACAGGCAAAGCAAGAGAATCTTGCACCAGCAAAGAGATCTCTGCAATCCCCCTCTGATCAGCCACTTGGTTCACTCTGAGTCTGTGGGCCAGAAGATCAAGAAGCAGCCACCACCCTGGGGCCAGACTTGGGGACTTCAGCTGAGACCACAGCACTTCTCTCTCTCACCTCAGACACAGACTTTTCTCACTGACCTTCTAAGTTGTCTTTGGTGTTGGTGGGTTTAGAAGCCTGGAAATGGCCACAACTGCCTATGATTCCATCCTCTCAGGCCTGCTCCAGGTTTGCTGTGGCCTGCACACCCATGATGAATTGTGCTACTCTCCCAGCCCACCTCAATATACCATTCTGATCAATCATACAGGATATCTTGTGCTGGAAATCTGTTCCACTCTGTCTTTTTGTGGGTTTTGCTGCTTTAGAATTTCTTTAGAGCCATGTTTTACAGGTTTTTGGGGAGAGCTCAAGCAAGTCACTGCTTTTACTCTGCCATCTTGGCTTAGCCCCCCCCCAGTATTGTTTTAAAATTATATATACATGAGGATATATGTACATATGCATTCATATATCCATATGAAGTATTTAGCAGAAGTGAATACATTATATAAACAGAATTTGTAGTATTACGTACACCTTTGGGACACAGAAGTGATTTTATGTGATAGGGAGAGGAATAGGGTAGATGAGAACAACAAAACATACATTGGAAAATATGATTCAGAAATAAGAATTGAGAGGCTAAGCCATAATTATCTTTCAGCCATAATTATGCATACCATACAGCACCTTACTTATTATTTGTTTATAAAATCACTCAATTATGTGTAGTAAAATGCATAATTCCCATTTCTTCAAGCTGTCTTCCATAGACTGATCAAAATTGTATGATATTCCTTGAAAGACAGAGCATGTATAACTTGTTCAATGATATTCTAATCATTGAATCAAGACAGAAAACAAGGATACATGTATTCACACACACAAAAAAGTATTTACTGCTGCAGTTGAAAGGTCTCCAATATATGAGCCAAGGTGAAGGAGAATCATTTATACATAATGAAGTGCTCCAGATGCTCTTGGTTATATGTGACAATGTGTTGATTGCAGATCTCTCTAAGTGAAATTCATAATCACTCAAATAGTTTGGTTTAATTATCCACAGAATAAGAGCCAAGAGCAAGAAAATTCCTTAATATCCGTATTATATTCAGTTAAATGGACAACTTCATGTTGTGGTGCATCATTCTCAAAGAGGACCATGACTTCAGGGAGATGATAGCATATTTGCTGTTAACTTTGATTTGACTGAGGGAGGGCTCTGCAAAGTCACCAGTGTCACTTTCTCCTCCAGAGCCATCTGGGTCCAGTGGCCAGATATCGATCAGGATGAATGGAGCTGGCCCAGGATGCAGTGGGAGACCTTGGTCCTTTTAAACTAAGGTCTTTTCAAGATCTCACTTTCAGTGAGGCAACACCCATTCAGTGAATAGGCCTCTTTTTTTTTTTTCACTAAGAAGCTTCTTATTTTTATTGTCAGGAGCCAGGTTACTTGAGAGGGATGAAGCGAGAGTAGTGAGTGGCTCTAATACCTGGTGGGCTGTGTTTCACAGGCTTGTAGGTGATAGAGAATTCACCCAGGTAGTGTCCAATCATTTTGGGCTTAATTCCTACCTGATTGAAGGTCTTGCTGTTATAGAAGCCCACCATACTTCCCACCTTCTCTGGCAGAAAGGTCATGTCCTGAAGGTGTGTCTTTAGAACCTAAGGTTTTTCCATGGGGGGATGCCTCCTTCTTGGCCTTCCCCATGCATTTCAGGAGGGAATGCTGTTTGGGCTGTAGACCCCTGTTGAGTCATTGCAGCTGTCGAGCACTGTACAACTGCATGAGCTGTTCATAGGACATGTCCAGAAACTGATCCAGGTCGATGCCATGGTAGATGAACTTCTGGAAGGTTATCTTCTTCTTTTGCTCCACTTCTGCCATCTTGTCTTCTGGCAGGAAAAGACCATTCCCAATTGCACAGGGGCAGATATCCCATGACAGCACCTCATGCTGGTGCATACTGATGCCTGAATAGGCCCCTTTAAGAAATGAGTCAAGGCATGACCCCTTTAATTAAAAAAAAATATCAAACAAGGAGGGGAAGACCATAAGAGTTGCTCCCCTTTCCTCCCCCTCTCCCCTTTCCTCCCCTCTCCCCTTCCCTTACCTGAGGTGTTCTTCCCAAAGGAATGTAAATTTTTAAGGCTGAAATGATACCTAGTTAAGTTGGGGTTTACTGCCCAAATTTATTTCTCAAAGACAAAGCCTTAAACCCAATTCATTCTGGATCTCATGGATTGAACAACAATAGGTCCCTGCCCAAGTACCACTTAATGGTTATTTTTTTTTATGCCCTCCTAACTCAGAGCAAATGTAAATAGTGACTGTTTCTCTTTTGGCCAGCAGCTCTGAAAGTCTTCCCCTCCCAGCTTGATAACTTCATGTACTGCAAATAATTCCAAAATTATTTTAATGACCTCAATTTTCTAGTTTATTCAAAGACTCATTTTTTCTTTCTCTTTTTTCTTTCTTTTTTTGTTTGTAGGCAATGAGGTTAACTGACTTGCCTGAGGTCACACAGGTAGTAATTGTAAAGTGTCTGAGGCCGGATTTGAACTCAGGTCCTTCTGACTCCAGGGCCAGTGCTCTATCAACTGCAACACCTAGCCGCTCCCAAAGACTCATTTTTTTTCTTTATTTTTTAAATTTTCATTTTTAAAAGCACTTTTTATACATACAATCATGGAACAATGCAGCCCCTGAAAACATGAAATTAAAGATTACACAAAAGCAATGGAAAATTGTGGGCTGACCATAAACACCCTGAAACATATAAATACATAGAATATAAAAATAAATGCATTGGATAGGTCTAAATGAAAAAAAGTATCCAATCGATATTTATTGATTATTCATTATTTATTAATATATTGATTATTTATCAGTATTTATTAAGTTCCTCTTACTTGTTAGGTACTGTGCTAAGTGCTAGCGATACATGTTTAAAGAAGGAAACAAAACCTACTCACAATGAGTTTCTAAAGGATAAGAACATATATATCCATATGGACATGTACATATGTGTATATTCATGTATAGATCTATCTGAAGTAAGTGTGTATGGCTGAAAACATCAAAATGGAGAAGTTTTGAATGTTGTGAGTAAGGTCCCTTACCTTGGCAGTGTACTTTCCAGATATGTACACACTGATAACGAGGTTGACACATGCATTGTCAGAGCTAGTTCAGTGTTTGGGAAGCTCTGAAGGAAAGTATGGGAGATTAGAGGCATTAGACTGACTACTAAACTGAAGGTCTACAGAGCCATTGTAGTGACCGCATTGTTGTATGCCTGTGAATCTTGGACAAGCAAACTGAATTGCTTCCCTTTGAATTGTCTTAGGATGATTCTGAAGATCATCTAGCAGGGTAAGATACCAGATACCAAAGTCCTTTCTTGAACTAAACTGCCAAGCATTCAAACTCTACTGCAGAGAACACAGATCAGATGGGTTGGCTACATTGTTCGAATGCCAAACATATGCTTGCCAAAAACACTATCATATGGAGAACTCACACAGGACAAGTGCTCACATGGTAGTCAGGAGAAGAGATACAAAGACATTTTCAAGGTTTCTCTTATGAATTTAAGAATTGATTGTGTGACATGGTAGACACTGGCACAGGGCCGCTCAGCAAGGCATGACCTCATCAGAGAAGGTGCTTTGCTCTGGGAGCAAAAAAGAATTGAAGTAGCTCAAAAGAAACTTGAGATGCATAAATTTAGAGATCCATCTGAAATGTTCACATGGACTATTTATGCCAATCTATTGTAAAGCATTCTGAGCTCATATTGGTTTGATTAGCCACAGTGGGACACATCTTAACCTTGCTATTTCAAGAACAAAGGACAACAACTGGACCAATTAGTATGTGCATATAAATATACATATATACAAATATATCACACAGAAATTGAAAGTAATATACAATAGTACTGGAAAGGCCCCTGGCTATCTTTGGGTTATGTAGGGCTTTAAAAGCTGAACAGAGGCATTGAAAATTATTTTTAGAGGCAGTAAGAAACCCCTGGAATTAATAGAATAGGTGAGTCACATGGTCAGATATCCACTTAAGGGAAATTACTTTGACAATAGTGTGTAAAATGGACTGGAGTGTTAAAAACAAAAACAAAAACAACAACAAAAAAACCCCACTTTAGATAGGAAAACCCATTAGAAGATCATGGGAGTAATCTAGGGGAAAGTCATGATGGCCTGAATTTAGGTGATAGTCATTTGAGTGCAAAGAAGGCATTGGGTTTGAGAAATGTTTACATGTTAAGAATAAGAATTAATGAATAATGTGAGCAATGCATTGGTAAACTTATGATCTATTAAGAAACTAAGAAAAGTTCCCATATGTGACTTCGTATGTAAAGCACAGAGATAGGAGCTACACTTCATGTAAAAGGTGGGGAAATTGAAAAAAAATATTGCCTTGATGAGATCAAAGTTCCACTGAATTATTCAAGTATTAGGTGATGGAAAGCAACTTTAAAATCATAGTCTATTCAAAGGCCACATATATGGAATATGGACAATCAGATTTAGGAGCAAAAAAAAAATTCCCATTCTTCTGGGTCTTTTCTGAGCTTTCCCAGTGGCAAAACTGATGCTTTGAGGTTGTGCATATATAGCTCCACCCTGTAGCTAAACTCTATAATCCATGCTAACCACAGTTTTTGTTCTTATTCCAGTTCACCTTAATTCTCCCTGCCAGTCAACATATTGATTGGAGTGGGGGTAGGAGGAGAATGAATTGGGATGGAGGTGAATACATATTCCCAAAATATCTCATCCTTCCTCTTAGCTGACTATTGGGGAGTTGTTTCCTTTTCAGTAATAGTTGTCAGTTTGCCCTGGCAATGCCCAGTTGTGCTACTTCCTTCATGAGGTAAGCAATATTATTTCCCTTTTGGCACTATCTCACATTCCAAGCACTCAGGAAACCCAATACTAAAGGACTCAGAAAAAAATGGCATTTGTTCTCATTCTACAGAACCAAATGACTTCTGCCTATAATCAGGGAGATGAATATACATCCTGCACTTGATAATAATAACAGCAGCAACAATAATTTCTTGGTTTCTATAGCATTTTATAGTTGCAGAAGCATTTTCATTTGATCTCATTTGTTTCTCACAACAATCCATGATAATTATCTGGGAAAGAATTATGACACATATTATAGATGTTAAAAAATGCTTAAATAAATTTAAATATATTAAGGAATTTTAAGATATCTTACCAAAAATATTCCTGTAGTCCTCACTAGGATATTTCAGAAATATTACAGAAAATTTCACAGTTCATTTACAAACTTTTATTTTAAGGAAGAAGAAATGTGACCTTTTCAGAAAGTGCTTCAAATAACTTATTTTTTTAAAGAAAACATTAACCACTTAATTATCATTTTTTAGTCAAAGCTTCCTGCTGGTAAGAAATAAAATATCAGTTTCTCAGGCGTTCTATAAAAGGAATCTTCAGACATATTAATTTTAATTTCTGAATAGTAAAATAATTGACTTTTAAAGAGAAAGTAATTATTTATAGTCACACATTTTCTTGCAGGACACATAAATGTCAACCACCATTTTTATTTTTGGCAATTTTTTCTGCAAAAAAATTAAATAATCTATATTTCTAGATTCTTAGATAATTATTTTCTAATTTTTAAAATGCTGTATGTAATAAGAGTTCATTCTAGAGTGCATTAAAAAGAGACAATCATAAGCAAAATCCTGGCAAATAGGTTATTTAAAAAAAGATTTTGAAGTGTTTTAAACAGCAGAAGAGTTTTTATTTTATTAATGAGAGGCAATAAGGATTCATGCCTCTTGAGCGAGGGAACCAGGTAGTGAAACTTGTGTTTCAGGAATACCATTTGAGCAGTTGTGTGGACAATGGAATAAGGGGAAGAGAGGCAGGAGACATGGAGATTGATTAGGGTAATCCAGGCAAGTGATGGTGACCTCATGAACTAGGGAGGTGGCTTATGGGAATGGAGTGAAGGAACATTATGTGAGAAATATTTCAAAAATAAAATTTACAGGATATTACAATTAATTAAATATGATGAGAGAGAGAAAGGGAAGAGTTGCAGATGATTTGCCTCCTACTTGGACAACTGTAACAGCCTGCTGCTTGGTTTCTCTGCCTTAAGTCTCTCCCTACTCCAAGTCATCTTCCAGTCAGCTTCCAGTAGTTTTTCTTTTTCCTTTATTTTTTTAAAAGGATTTCATTTTATTTTATTTTTAAAATTTATTTCATTAATTTATTTTGATTTATCAACAATTACTGCCATATGCTTTTGAGTTTAAAATTTTTCTCCCCCTTCCTCCCCACCATCCTTCCCAAGACGGTGCACAATCTGATATAGGCTATACATTTACATCCCTATTAAACATATTTTCACGTTAGTGAAGTTGTAAGAAAAAATTAAAAAAAACAATAGGAGGAACCATCAGAAAGAGGAAATAAAACTCAACAGAAGAGAAAAAAAAAGATAGTGATTCAACTTCCATCTTTGGTTGTGGATAACATTTTAGTTCATCCCATTCACATTCAGTTATGATTACTATCTGTGTCTTTTTCTCCATCCTTTTTTTCCCCATATTTATGCTTTTCTTTCTCCTTTTTCCTTTCCCCCTTACTAGTGTTTTTCTTTTGACCACTGCCTCCTTCAGTCCCTCCTCCCTTTTATTATCCCTTTTCCTTTTCTTCTCCTTTACTGTTACTGCTTCTTCCCTCTCTTCTCCCCCCTCCCTTTTCTTTCCCCTTTTCCCTCCTACTGCCTATAGTGCAAGTTAGATTTCTATATCTAACTGATTATGTTATTCCTTTCTGGAGCCAAACTGATAATAGGTTTAAACAATGCTCACCCCCCTCCCTTCTTTCTCTCTGCTGTAATAGGATTTTCTGTCTTTTCCTGTAATGTAATTTACCCTTGCCTGCCTCCTTCTTTCTCAGTACATTTTCTAAGATTAGACTAATTCACTTACTTGGATCCATTTAACCCACTTGAATAGATTTTTTTTTATCATTACATCAAAGTCAGCTAATGTGCACCCCCTTTATGTATACTCCTTTAACATGGTGTAATAACAATACAATTCTCAAGAGTTGCAAGTGTTATCTTCCCTTGTAGGGATGTAAATTGTCTACCCTTATTAACAACATATTGTGCCTTTCTGTCCCATTTACCTTTTTATGTCTTTCTTGAATCTTGTACTTGAAGATTAATTTTTTTGTTCAGCTCTGGTCTTTTTATCAGGAAGGTTTGGAAGTCCCCTATTTCACTGAATATCCATCTCCTCCCTTGAAAAATCATGCTCATTTTTGCAGGGTAGTTGACCCTTGGCTGTAATCCAAGCTCCTTTGCCTTATGGAATATCATGTTCCACTCCCTGTGGTCTTTTAATGTAGAAGCTTCAATGTCCCGTGTAATCGTGACTGTGGTTCCATGATATTTAGATTGTTTCTTTCTTAATGGTAATTTTAGAATTTTGCCATTGTATTCATTGGAGTTGTCAATTTGGGATCTCTTTCAGGTGCTGAGCTGTGTATTCTTCCTATGGTTATTTTACCTTCTGGTTCTAGGACTTCCGGGCAATTTTCCTTTATGATTTCCTGAAAGATGCTGTCCAGGCTCTTTTTTTCAGCATGATTTTCAGGTAGTCCAATAATTTTTAAATTGTCTCTCCTGGATCAATTTTCCAGGACGGTTGTTTTACCAATGAGGTATTTTATGTTTTCATCTATTTTTTTTTATTTTTTTGTTTCTGTTTGACTTATTCTTGCTCTCTCATAGAGTCATTAGTTTCCATTTGTTCAATTCTAGTTTTTAACAAATAGTTTTCTTCTGTTAGTTTTTGTACTTCTTTTTCCAATTGGCCAATTGTAGTTTTGAGGGATTTGTTTTCTTTAGTGTACTTTTTTCCCCCATTTTGCCAATTGTGTTTTTTAGGGACTTGTTTTCTTCAGTGTGCATTTTTTTCAAATTGGCCAATTGTATTTTTTAAGGACTCTTCTGCCTCTCTCATTAGACTTTTAAAATCCTTCTTAAATTCTTCTAAGAAGGCTTTTCAGGCTTCAGACCAGTTTATATTCCCTTTTGATGTTGCAGATGTGGGTTTGTTGACAATGTTGTCCTCTTCAGAATTTGTGTCTTGATCTTCACTCTTCTCATAATATGAATCTATGGTATGTTTCTTTTTACTCATTGTTTCTTTATTCCCTGGCTTTTAAAGAGATTGGGCTCTTCTGCTGTGGAACAGAGGGCACTGACCCAAGCTTCTTGTGTTGGGAGCCTAGGTCTTGGTCACTGGCTTTGTGTGCTGGGGCCTCTTATGTTGGCAATTGGAGGCTGTAGGGTTCTGGCAGTTTACCTCATGTTGGGCTGGAGTCAGCAAGACTGGAACTTTCAGGCAATTCTAGGTTGCCTGCTTTTCCTTCCCTTCAGCTTTCTTCAGCTCCTTTTAGATGGGTGCTGCAGGGTGTTTTGCCTCCCTCGTTTTTTCTAATACACTGGGAGATTCCTTTGAGGTATAGTGCTGAGGCACCTGATGGTTTTCTGAGCTGGTTTCCACCAGTTTCCCAGCCTTCACTGAGGCACTCGGAGGTCCAGGTGTTGGTGTTTGCCTGCTCTACCACCTGGGCTTCAGAATCTCCTCCTGGTTGACAATTGGAGGCTGTAGAGTTCTGGCAGCTTACCTCGTGTTGGGCTAGAATCAGCAAGGCTAGAACTTTCAGGCAATTCTAGGGTGCCTGCTTTTCCTTTCCTTTAGCTTTCTTCACCTCCTTTTAGGTGGGTACTGCAGGGTGTTTTTCTGCCTGGGGCCCCTTGCAGTGTTGTCTCCCTCGTTTCTGCTAACACACTGGGAGATTCCTTTGCAGTAGAGTGCCAAGGTACCTGTTGGTTTTCTCAGCTGGTTTCCACTGATTCCCCCTCACCCTCACTGAGGCACTCGGAGGTCCAGGTGTTGGTGTTTGCCTGTTCTACCACCTGGGCTTCAGGATGTCTTCACAACTGGAGGCTGCAGGGTTCTGATAGCTCACTTGGTATTGGGCTGGAACCAGTAAGGCTGGGACTTGAGGAACACTTTAGGTTGCTTTCTTCAGCTCCTTTCAGATGAATGCTGCAGGGTGCTTCTCCACCTGGGGCCCTTTGTAGTGCTGCTTCCCTTATTTTTGCTGAGGCCCTGGGAGAACCATTTGCTGGACTGCTGCACTGCTTTTCCCTGTCTTTCTTCTAGTGCAGCTGTTCCAGGGTTTTTTTTTTTTCTGTGGTGATATTTTATTGGCTTTCAGAGGTTGACAGGGGAGGGTGAGAGCAACTACCTTTTTACTCTGCCATCTTGGCTAGCAGAGTGAAAGTCCCAGTGATTTTTCTAAAGCACAGGTCTAACCACATCATCTCAGTACTCAATAAAATACAGTGACTCCCTATTGGAGGATCAAATACAAAATTCTCCATTTGGCATTTTAAGTCCTTTATAAACCAGTACCTCTGCCCCCCCCCTGTATATTTCTAATCTCCTTACAAGTTACAAATATCCATTTCTATCTAATGACACTGGCTTCTTTGCTGTTCCTTGAACAAGACACACCATCTTTTGGCTCAGGCCATTTTATCTGACTTACCCCATACCTGGAGTGTTCTCCCTTCCTATCTCTACCTACTAGTTTTTCTGGCTCCCTTTAAGCCTCAACTTAAATCTCATCTTCTAGATCAGACCTACATAACCTGTAGCCCGTCAAAGGATTTTAGGTGACCTGTGAAAAATGTAGAGGATTCCTTGGTCCACAGTTTGTGCAGGCCTGCACTAGAAGACATTTTTCCAGTCTCTTAATTATACTACTTTCTTTTAATTATTACTTTCCCCCACTGTATATGCCTTATTTATACATACTTGATTTTGTTGTTGTTGTTGTTCTTTTAATCTCAAATAGATTGTCAGCTCTTTGAGGGCATGGGCAGTCTTTTGCTTCCTGTATTCCCAGTATGGTGCAAGGCATATTGCAAGCAGTCAATAATTTTTTTATTGATGGACTGACTGTGGACCTGGATGACTAGAAAGGTGCTACTGTCCTTGACAGAAATAGAAAAGTTGGGAAGGAGAAGATTTATAATGAAAAATAATGTGTTCTGTTTCTTATATGATGAGTTTGACATATTGATGAAATATGGAAACAGAGATAACATACATGTAGTTGGTGATATGGGATTAATTCAACAGAGAGCTTAGGGATGGACAGACAGATCTAAAGTCCACTTGTGTAGAGATAATAAATGAATCCATGAAAGCTGATGAGATTACCAAGAAAGAAGGTATAAAGAGACAATTGAAGATGGCTACTGGACAGAGCCCTAGGAAACACTAACAGATAAGGTAATAGGACAGTAATTGTAAGAAGTAACCATACAGGTAGGAGAATTAGTAGAAAGCAATGCTGCATCTCCCACTCCCCCCCAAAAATAATAAAAACATAAACATGGAGGAAATAATTTGTAGAAGAGAAAATATCTGATACTGCCAAATATTACAGAGGTTGTAAAAACAAGGACTGAGAAAAAGCCATCAGATTGGGCAATTAAGAAACCTTTGATAACCTTGTAGTGAGTAGTTTCAGTTGAGTCATCAATCCAAAAGCCATGTTGCAAGCACTTAAGAAGTAAATGGTTGGTGAGGCCTAGAATATTAATAATGTTTTCTGGAGGTTTGGTTGTGAATGGGAAGAGAGATTCTGTTGAGTGTGACAGCTTCTGGGGTTAATAAGATCAAGTAGAGATATTTTTAAATTTTGTTTTGTTTTTAAAGAATTAGAAAGATTCTTTTAAGTATTCATTATCTTCTGTACTTATTTCTCTATAAGTGGATTTCTGAGGACATTTGGAATTTTGTCCTACTTATTTAGTTGAAATACTATAATATGACCCTGAGAACTAAATTAAGAATACTTTCAGTGTTTTCTGGTTCACTTCTAACATTGTCATCTATTTGTACAGGTATGACTACTAAGACATGGTGGTCAACATAGGCTCTTTTTTCTGCCAACATTTGAGATACTTTCTTAGAAATGAACTTTCTGAATCTTTACCCTGCCCCTTCTCCTTCCTCCTCCATAATATCAGCCTCCCACTATGAGCCATGACCTAAATAGGTCCAGTTCTTTAGCTAGGTTTACTTGAAGGACATTGTGTTTTGAAGATTTAAAACACTGACAGTGCTTGCCTTTTCACCTCCTCCCCATGATCAAGAAAGACAGGCATTGGCAGCAACATACTTTAAAAGACTACAATCAATGTATTTGCTTCTTTCACCACTTGCTTCTGACTGTGACAGTCAGTATTGAAATCAAACCCCAGTATTAGCCCTGACTTGTCTTCTTTGACATATTCTGATCTTTATATTTCTGACTTCCCTGATCTTTTGCTTCACACAGGCCAAGCCACAGTCCAGTTAGAGCTCTCTGTGGCATCAATAATTGAAACAGACTGTTTTCCTAAGCAATAGAGTGTTTAACTAGTGACCTTAGAAGGATAGCCTCCTGGCCAAAGTGATACTTTCTACGTATGGAAGCAAATAGACATATACCAAGGTCAGGTGCTCACTGGTTAGAGCTGAGGCAATTGTCTAGTGAACTCAAGCAAATCCCCCTGTTTCCTGGAAGCAATATGAAGCAATTTACTGAAGAATATTTATTATCTACTATGTGTCAGCATTGTTATAAGCTCTCGGGATACACACAAAAAGTCAGACAATCCATGACCATAAGGAGCTATAAATGACCACCTAAATTGCCTCATAGCTTTTGTCTTGTTTGTAGGCAGCTCCCGAACCTGATCTCCCACCACCACCTTACACGCATATTGATGACCTATTTAGAACAGTATCATTTACATCTATTCTGTGTGTGACGGCTGCTTCTTAAGGATGAGGCAGTCTGTATTATCTGAGATACTTCTTTCACTATACTGCTTATTAGTTAAAGCATTGAGAAATGGATTTCACACTCTTGCTTTATTCTGAAGGTTGGAAACTTCCCCAAATTGGCATGCCACTTCTATTGGCTATCATTGTACTCTAAGAACACCACAGATTCCCATGCTGTCAAGTAAGCCTTTGATTCAGAACAGGGAGCCAATGCTGGTTACCCTGTTTGGCCATCAGCTTAGCCTGTCAATTATAAGATTTCAGCTGAAAAGCTTCAGTATGCCAATTTATTTTTTTTTCAGCACTCAGTAGAAGGCTCATTAAATTCATAGTGTTGTTTTACTGTATAAAGTACAACATTAGGAAGCTGGGCCAAAGTGAAATGCCAGTGATTTTGAGGACATTTTGATGTGCTTTTGCTGAAACAAGAAGCTAAGGTTATGGATAGATGCATCTTATTACTTGGAACAACAGTTTACTTAAATTATATAAGGTTAGATTTTATGTAGCAATATTAAAATTTTTATTTATACATTTTCCCCTTCTGTTTTCTGGCAAAGCATAGTTGCAAAAGGTAAAGTCATTCATTACCACTATCAAGCTAATAAAAATCTCACCCAACAAGATCATAGATCTAAAGATGAACCAGACTTTAGAGTCCATTTACCCCAATTCCCTTGATAAATCAAGGTCCAGGGATGTTGAATTACTTACTCAAGGTCACACAGATAGTGAAATTTAAAGGTTGGATTCCACTTTTTCTGACTTGAGTCAATATTCCTTCCCTTCTCCCATCACCAAAAAATTCCCCTCCCCCCAAAAAAACCCTCATCACAGAAGTTAACAATAATGTGTTTCTGTTATGTGATAACAATTTTCACTGGCTGAACATCTCTGAATTGTACTAGCTCAATCTCCAAGTCTTAGACATAGGAGAGAGGAGGCAGAATTGACATGATCTGAGAAACCACTTGAGCTCCAATGTTTCCATAGATTGAAAAGTAGAATTTGAAGAGACTACAGAAATCAGAATGTGAAAATACCATGGAGAGGATGGAGAAGTTTGAGAATTGGGGCTCAACTTTAAGAACATATGGGAAAACTTGTATGAGCTGATACAGAACAAAGTAAGCAGAACTAAGAAAACAATTTACTTGGTGACTTCAATAATAAAATAAAAATACTACTGAAAGACACCATAACTATGATTAGTGAAGTGAACAATCAACTTCAGATGACTGGCACTAAAGCATGCTTCTTTCTTTTCAGTAGAGAGTAACAATATATCTGAAGATTCTGAAGATCGCTTTGCAGGATAAGATACCAGACACTAAGGTCCTTTCTTGAACTAAACTGCCCAAGCATTCAAACTCTGCTTCAGAGAGCACAACTCTGATGAGCTGGCCACTTTGTTTGAATGCCAAATATACACTTGTCTAAAAGACCATTTTATGGAGAACTCACACAGGGCAAGCGCCCCCATGGTGGTCAGAAGAACTGATACAAGGACATTTTCAAGGTCTCTCTTAAGAACTTTGGAATTGATTGTGTGACATGGGAGACACGGACACAGGACTGCCCTCATCAGAGAAGATATTGTGCTGTAGGAGCAAAGCAGAATTGAAGTAGCTCAAAAAGAAACTTGAGAGGCATAAATTTACAGAATCCATATTAAATGTTCACATGGACTATTTGTGCCAACCTGTGGTAGAGCATTCTGAGATAGTATTAATCTGATCAGCCACAATTGGATGCATTGTAACTTGACTCTAACATAGTGCTGTCATTTTGGTCCTCTTCGAGAACAAAGGACAACAACCAACCAAGCAATAGATTACATGTACAGAATAAGGTATTCTTTATCAGACAAGACCAATGGGAAGATTTGTTTTATTCTTCTATTCTTCTTTGTTTCTTTGATGGGTGGACAGATTTTATGGCTAAGTGGATAGAAAGAGATAGGTCACTGGGAAATGATAAGATGTACAAAGGCCTAGATAAAATAATATGTTTGAAAAGGGATAGACACGCAAAGACACAACACTGACCCAAATATGAAAAGAGTCTGAAATCTGACACCTTAAAATATGGTTTCCTCTCAATCCAAATTTGTTCCATTATTTGTTGAGAGTATGGGACCCTATGCTATACCATTTCACCTATGTTATGTCTCTCCTTCCCTCTACATTAGAGGTTCCCAAACTGTTTTGGCCTACTGCCCCTTTAAAAAATTACTCAGTTCTCCCCTGGAAATTTACTTTCTTTAACCCTTTTTTTTAAAAAATTTGTGTCATTGAAAAACATGTAAATATTTTAAATGACGCATCTTAAATTTAATAATTTATTGTAAATCCATGGGGTTTTTCCTGCGTTGAAATTTTGATGATGTACTATTACCTCATGTAATCATATAATATCATATTTTAAACAAGTCATTACATGCACATATTCCTGATGATGCATGCTGGACTTCCAACAATGTGTGACACACTCACCTGCCAACACTTGCTTGTTAAGATCTGTCCATGGACTTGACTACTGATTGGTTATAACTTGCATTTTGGGTGTTTATTTGGAAAATTAGTGTAAGCAGTATGACTTTAACTTTGTTGCACAACAGTTGAAACATATACAAATGGTTATTCAAATTTTTCTTCTCTTCTTTATGCTTCCACCACCCCTTATTTTTATTCAGTGCTTCCCAATTGCACCTGACACTACTACTGCACCCCCATTGTGACAGCACCCTCAGGGGGAAGTATTGGCCACTTTGGTAACCTATAGCCTAAAGT
>NW_027555613.1:0-96681 GCF_003287225.1 Phascolarctos cinereus
TTTTACCCTATAGGGAAGTAGGAAGGGAAAAGGAAAAGAAAAGGGAGGGGGGCTGATCAAAGGGAGGGAAGAGTGAGAGAAGTGGTGGTCAGAAGCAAAACACTGGTGAGGAGGGAAATACACAGTAATCAACAACTGAATGTGAATGGGATGAAGTCTCCCATAAAGTGGAAGCAGATAGCAGGGTGGATTAAAAGCCAGAATCCTACAATATGTTGTTTACAAGAAATACATTTGAAGCAGAGATACACACAGAGTAAAGGTAAAAGGCTGCACAAGAATATACTATACTTCAGCTGAAGTAAAAAAAGTAGGTGTAGCAATCCTGATCTCAGACAAAGCAAAAGTAAAAATAGATCTCATTAAAAAGATAAGGAAGGAAACTACATTCTGCTAAAAGGTACCATAGACAATGAAGTAATATCAATACTAAACATACATGTACTAAGTGGTATAGCATCGAAATTCTTAGAGAAGTTAAGTGAGTTACAGGAAAAAATAGACAGCAAAACTATAATAGTGTGGGAACTCAACCACCCCCTTCTCAGAACTAGATTAAATCTAACCACAAAATAAACAAGAAAAAGGTTAAGGAGGTGAATAGAATTTTAGAAAAGTTAGATATGAAAAACCTCACAAATACAAAAAGACAGAAATATTAAATGCATCTTTTTCAGATCATGATGCAATAAAAATTATGTGTGATAAAGGGCCATGGAAAGATAGACTAAAAATTAAATGGAAACTAAATAATCTAATCCTAAAGAATGAGTGGGTCGAATAACAAATCATAGAAACAATCACTAATTTCATCAAAGAATGAGACAACATAACAAAATTTATGGGATATAGTCAGAGCAATTCTTAGAGGAAATTTTATATCTATAAATGCTCACATGAATAAAACAGAGAGAGATCAATGAATTGGGCATGCAACCAAAAAAGCTAGAAAAATAACAAATTAAAAATCCCCAATTAAATATCAAATTAGAAATTCTGAAAATTAAAGGAGAGAGATTAGTAAAATTGAAAGTAATAAAACTATTGAACTAATAAAGAGCTGGTTTTATGGGAAAAAAAACAATAAAATAGATAAACCTTTCATTAATTTGATTTTTAAAAAATGACCAGCATCAAAAATAAAAAGGATGAATTGCCCACCAATGAAGAGGAAATTAAAGCAACAAATAGGAGCTATTTTGCCCAGCTGGAGGCCAATAAATCTGATGACCTAAATGAAATGGATGAATATTAGCAAAAATATAAATTGGCCAGATTAACAGAAGAGGAAATAAAATACTTAACCCCATTTTAGAAAAAGAAATTGAACAAGCCATCAAAGAACTCCCTAGGAAAAAAAAAAATCTCCCAGCTAGATGGATTTATAAGTGAATTCTATCAAACATTTAAAGAATGATTAATTCCAATACTATATACACTATTTGGAAAAAAAAAAAACAGGTGAAGGAGTCCTACTAAATTCCTTTTATGACACAAATATGGAGCTGATACCTAAACCAGGAAGAGCCTAAATGGAGAAAGAAAATTATAGACCAACTTTCCTAATGAATATTGATGCAAAATTTTAAAGTAAAATATTAGCAGAGAGATTATAGCAATTTAGCATGAGGATAATACATTATATGACCAGATGGGATTTATACCAGGAATGCAATGCTGGCTCAATATTAGTAAAACTATCAGCAAAATTGACCATATCAATAACAAAACTAGCAGAAAACATGATTATAAGCTTTTTGAGTCCCATTCCTACTAAAAACACTAGGGACCATAGGAATAAATGGAGTTTGTCTTAACATGATAAGTATTATCTATTTAAAACTATCAGCAAACATCATATGTAATGGGGATAAGCTAGAAGCTTTCCCAATAAGATCAGGAATGAAACAAGGATGCCCATCATCACCACTATGATTTAATATTGAAATGTTAGCTTTAGCAATAAGAGAAGAAAAGGAAATTTCAGAAATTAGAATAGGCAACGAGGAAACAAAACTATCATTCTTAGCGGAAGATATAATGATATACTTAGAGAATCCTAGGGAATCAACTAAAAAACTAGTTGAAATCATTAACAACTTTAATATAGTTGCAGGATATAAAATAAACCCACACAAATCATCAACATTTCTATGCATTACCAACAAAGCCCAGCAGCAAGAGATAAAGAAATCCCATTTAAAATAACTATAGACAATATAAAATATTTGGGAGTCTACCTGTCAAGACAAACCCAGGAACTATATGAACACAATTACAAAACACTTTTCATGCAAATAAAGTTAGATCTAAACAACTGGAAAAATATCAATTGATCATGAGTAGGCCAAGATAATATAATAAAATATAATAAAAATAACAGTTTTCCCTAAATTAATTTACTTATTCCATGCCATATCAAACTACCAAAAATATATTTTATAGAGCTAGAAAAAAAATAACAAAATTCATCTGGAAGAACAAAAGGTCAAGAATATCAAGGGAGTTAATTTTTAAAAAAATGCAAAGGAAGGTGGCCTAGCCACACCAGATCTAACACTATATCATAAAGCGGCAATCATCAAAACTATTTGTTACTGGCTAAGAAACAGAGTGGTGGGCTGGGATTCTTATAATCCAGCCAATATTTAGATTCTTACAATCTAGCCACTGTTTGGGTTCTTAAAATCTAGCCACTGGTCAGATTCTTATAATCTAGTCAATAGCTTACTAATGTTCAGACTCCTTAAGAGTCTGCCCAACATGAGGGGACTTGTCTTTGGCTGAAAGGCCTGGGTCGAATTCTTTTGGGCCAGACCCGTGTATTGTGATATTGGGGTCCCAGTACCCCTGAACCTCTAAGCTGCATCATTTCGGTGACCTGTACGGGGAAACTGCCTAACCCCAAGTTCTTCTCCAGCCAAGACTGGAAGGTATGTAAGCCTTCCTCCTTCCACCTTTCTTGCTCTGCAGTTGGGGTCGCTCTCCAAGTGCCAAGGCTTGGAGGTGCTTTTCTGGCAGACAATTACGAGGCTGCCTCTCACTCAGCCTGACTCTCTCAGGCTCTCAGTCCACTGGGTTGGTTCAAGGCCATGGACCTGGGTACACCTTCCGCAGCATAGAGGAAAAGGACGGACACCCTATCTGGAAGTGCATGCTCAATTCTGTTAATTCCCTCAGCGCTAGGGAATTGGGGGAAACTGCAGTTGCTTTTTGGTTCCCTGAAGCTTACTTACTCCCTTATCTCTGCACCTCTGAATCCTCCTTCATGGAGGTTACAGGGAAAGTTAGAACAGCTAAAAAATCTTGGCAGATTCTGGAGGTTTTGTGATTGATCATTAAGGAGTTTTGAAACACCTGTACAACCTGGTCAAGAGGGTATTTTTTTTTCAAAAATATGAATTATATTTCTTTTAAACTGCCACATTCACTCCAAAGCCCATTCATCTCCTTCAGCATCCCAAAGATTAAGCACATGTTCTGCTCAGCTATATAAAAAAGTGGCAAACATGCTATACCACTGACATCACAGGACAGTTGTCTATAAAACTAACCCTCTGATTCTGGGCTCTAGCTTCATTCTCTTACAGGTCATCATCTTCATCAGGGAGCGCAGTTGTCTGAGCAATCTGTAAGTCCTGCTCATACTGTGCCACCAGTGCTGGGTCCATGACAACCTCTGGAGGTGCAAGAGCAGGCATGGCAACAAACTCCAAATTAGGGTCTCCAATAAGTTTTCTAGCAAGCCAAAGGAAGGGCGTCTCAAAGTTGTCGTTACTTTTGGCTGAGATGTCATAGTACTGGAGATTCTTCTTCCTATGGAAGACAATTGATTTCACCTTGACTTTTCTACCCTTAATATCCACTTTGTTGCCACACGGCACTATGGGGATATTTTCACATACTCGCATCAGATCTCTATGCCAGTTTGGTACATTCTTGTGACTCTTGATATTACATCAAACATTATAATGGCACACTGAGCTTGTATGTAATAACCATCTCTCAGGCCACCAAATTTCTCTTGGCCAGCTGTATCCCATATGTTGAATTTAATAGGACCTCTGTTAGTATGGAAAACGACAGGATGGACCTCAACACCCAGGGTGGCTACATGCTTCTTCTCAAATTCACCAGTCAAGTGACATTTCACAAATGTTATTTTTCCAGTACCTCCATCACCAACTAATACAAGTTTGAACTGCACTTGGGGTTCTCCCTTGGTGGCCATCATGATGGTTCTTCCAGAAGCATCTCCATCTCTGCCTGACTAAAGAGGGTATCTGTTAATCCCTTGCACAGAAGAAAGTTTCACGCTTTACCCCTCACCTTTGATTTTGCCCTCCCCCACCTGAGAAAGGAGGGGGGAGGGGCAGCAGCTACAGTGTGGGCCCCCCTGGCAATGGCCTTGTGCCCCAGACCTTTGCCTGGAAACATCACCCAGGTTCAGCACATCCTGCTCAAGGTAACGAAGCTAGCCTCTGAACTTGGGTAAGCACACTCTTTGATTTTCTGTGTAAAGTAATTTAGAAGTGCATTTAACAAAACTGAAGTCACCTGATTGGTAATGGGTTTGTTTCAAGTTTCAAATTGCTAAACTTGCTGTATCTGTTATATCAAGCAATTTTTCATAATTTGGTTACCACTAAACTAATTTAGCTATTGTTGGTTATTGTTTTAATGTGTAAACTAGCCAAAAAGCTTGTTTGGGGTATATATGGCTCGCTAAGAATTTGCAAGTGTATAGAAATCTCTAGCTTTTTACGCCAGGACAAATTTAAGTTTGAGATGTAAATCCTGGAAAAGGTTTTCCTAAGCTGTGATTAGTAAAACTTGCTGTTTGAGGTAAAAGCTCATAGGATTTTATTTTGAGTTTTCTGGTGGGTCACAATCCATCACTAAACAATAATCCACCATATGAGAGAAATGCCACAAGCTGCTCAGAGAAGGTGATACTGGTGGGAAGTTAGCATTGGGAAAATCTGAGAGGACAATTTTAGCCTCAGTCTAAGATGGGATCCTCTTGGCTCAGTTTCTCCATTATGTTCCTTTGAAAGGGAATGTTACCTAACTGGGTATTCCTGAGTCTGGCTGTGAGGTGGATTTGATACTGCATGGTTGGAAAACCGAATTTATCTGAATCCAAACAGAGCTAAGGATGTTTTATCCTCTCAAAGTTGGGCCCTAAATCTGGGCCCTGCAGTTTTTTTTTTTCTGTCAGATTTGTGTTTTCCAGACTATGGGCCATTGACCTACAGTTGGTAGGAAACAGCGGGTACCAGCCAATGTCCTCCCATCGTTCCCTGGCTGCAGCCTATGCTCAATTCCAGTCAACTTCCTCTTTGGGACCCCCTCAAGGCAGGGACAGCTTTATGCCCCTTGCCAGCAAGAAGCAGTTTCAGAAGCCAAGACCTTCACCCCTTACTCCAAAAGAATTTGAGTCCCATTTGTTTGAGAGGGCAATGATGGGGTTGGGATCTGGGCCCCAGAAAGGAAAAACCCTGGACTTTCCCCACATGGCCAAATCTCTGGAGTTCTCCTGAGGCTATAATTCCATACCTCCCTATGGCCCCAGGCCACTTCCCACCCTTAATCCTATCTAGGCTCCATTCTCCCTTGGCCACCCCTGGAATTCTATTAGCTCATAGACTACTTGGCCACTCCTAGATCCCCTCCCAGGCTTTCTGTATATAAGGTCCATTTTGTCTCCATTAAGATGCTGGGATTCTTATAATTTTGCCAATGCTTAGATTCTTATAATCTAGCCACTGCTCGGGTTCTTAAAATCTAACCACTGGTCAAATTCTTATAATCTAGCCAATAGCTTACTAATGTTGAGACTCCTTAAGAGTCTGTCCAATGTGAGGGATGTTCTAATAAAACCTTGGATCATTGTATTGATCAGAGTAACTAAGTGTTTCACAGTTGATCATCCTTACACCATTGCTGTTATTGTGTAAAATGTTCTCCTGTTTTGCTCACTTTACTTTGCATCCGTTCGTATAAGTCTTTCCATGTTTTACTGAAATAATGGGAGCATCTTCCAGCCAGCAAAATCTTCTTGGACCCTGACTCAGTCGTCCCAAGTTTAAGCAATCCATCCCACCCTTGTATGATCTCTGAATTCGACAAATGTGTTATATGCCTTCATCCAAGTAACTGATAAAAAGAGTAAGCAGTATAAGGTCAAGCAGAGATCTTTTAGAATCTACCTCACTAACTTAGAACCATTCAAAAATCCGTGCATATTTTGGTTCTCACCATTCAACTAGCTCTGAATCCATCTAGGCTCATATCTATGTATAGCTTTTCCTCGAGAATACCCTAACAGATTTTGTCAAATGCCTCACTAAAATTTAGGCAGATTATAGCTATAGAATTTCTCTAATCTACCAGTTTAGTTATCCTATCAGAAAATAAGATTAGTCTCTCATGACCCATTTGTGTGGGGGGAATTAAAAATAAGTTTTATTAATGCATTTTAAAATGTATCAGTCATTTCTGGCACCCCTTTATCACTGACCTCTTATAACCAAAAGAAGAAGTAAAATCCAAAGCTGCTGCTGCTACCTGACATTTGTATGGCACTATATGTGCCAGATGGACACCAAAGGTGGATGAGAAGCCCTGAAAAAGGACTCAGGAAGCTCTCACACCTGTCACCCAACTCTCATGGGTGGCTCTAAGAAGCTGTAGCATGCACAGTGGCCACACCCTGGTAAAACTGTCTTGGCAGACAGGCTAAACCAGGTTGAGAATAATTGACAAGCCTCAAACCCATCAGTGAGTTAGGGGGATAGGAAGCATGTGAAAAGTTCCCCCAGAAGAATGGGTGGTTGGGAACAACTTGTTTCAACAGCTATGAAGGCAGGTGAAGCAGGCACTGTAGATTGCTTAGAGCTTGGTAAGGCATTGAAAATGCCAAGGTCATCCATTGCATCCTGGGCTGTCACCAGTTGTCTTGACTTTTGGCCTGCCTCACTTAAATCCATTTCACATGTGAGTCAAGACATCAACTCATGATGTCATTGGTCCTCTTCAAAAACAAAGGATGAACAATAACTGTGTGTCAGGCACTGCACTAAGTACTTTATGATTATTACCTAATTTGATCCTCACAGCAAACTTAGGAGGTAGGTGCTATTATTATGTCCATTTTACAGATGAGGAAACTGAGGCAAACAGAGGTTAAATGACAGGGTTACACATGTAGCAAGTTTCTTAAACCAGATTGAACTTGTAAGTTCAGGCCGAGCACTCTATCCACTGTACCTTATCTGAAAGGATCTACAAGATTTTTCATCCATAGGTCACCACTTCTTTACCAAACGGAAGGAGGTACATTTTAATCATCTATTCTCAGGAATCAAAATTGGTCATTACATTTACTAAAAATTGGCTTTCTTCTTTTCCTTTATCTTAAAATGTATGTATGTATGTAAATTGTTTTTATGGTTCTATCCACTTCACATTGCATGTATTTCTTTGAATTCATCATGTTAATAATTTTTAAAAGCCCCTTATGGGGGGGCAGCTAGGTGGCGTAGTGGATAGAGCACCAGCCCTGGATTCAGGAGGACCTGAGTTCAAATCCGGCCTCAGACACATAACACTTACTAGCTGTGTGACCCTGGGCAAGTCACTTAACCCCATTGCCTAGCCAAAAAGAAAAAGCCCCTTATGAATATTTTAAAATAGTTTTTTTTTCAGTTAATGAAAATCTAACTTCTCTCTCTTCCACTGCCCTCCCCTACCCACTGGAAGAAGAAAGAAAAACCAAACCCTTGAAAGACATATTGTCTTGCATAGTCAAACAAAACAAATTCCTGCATTGTCCTTGTCCAAAATTATTATGTCTCATTTTGTACCTTGAGACTATTACCTCCATGTCAGGAGGTAGATAGAATGTTTTCACGTGAGTCTTTTGGAATCATGGTTGGTCATTGATCAGAATTCTTAAGTCTTTCAGTGTTGCTTGTCTTTATAATGCTGTTACTTTATAAATTGTTCTCCTGATTCCATTTACTTCATTCTGAATTATTGCATTCTTTCTAGGTTTCTCTTAAACTGACCACTTCATCGTTTATTACAGTATAATAGTATTTCAGCATGTTCACATTACATAATTCCTTCAGCCTTTCCCCAATTGATGGACATTCCTTTAGTTTCCAGTTCTTTGCCACTGCAATATTCATTATTTCTTATGGCACAATAATATTCCATTACATCCATATGCTATATTTGTTTAGTCATTTCCAAATGGATAAGCACCCACATTGTTTCCAGGATTTTGCTACAATACAAAGTACCACACATAATATTTTGAATATATGTGTGTATATACATATATGTGAATAGATGCGTTTGTGTATGTCTCGATATAGATTCTCTCTACCACCATATCTATGAGAACTAACCTCTTGAAATTACTCCTTTGGAAGGAGAATGGAGGTGTGTTTCATTGCTTAGGAGTGACTCCCCTAAGGGTAGCTCCTGAAGACTTTTGGTATTTTGTGCATCTCACCTGGATTCAGTTTCAAATTTTCTTTAAAACCAAAGGTGTTTACAAAGCATGGACTGGGGATATATGGAGCATGGACCAAACCCTGAGATGGTTGCAGAGGTCCTTGGTTTGGTTATTGTCCTTTCTACCTTTATTTAGCTGTAAATGTTCCTGGTCTTAGCATCTACTGTAGCCATTGCATCTACGGATCCCAAAGTGTGGGTCCCAGGGTTGGGATAAGAATTATGTGAAGCTTGATGATACCCAAACCTGTGTTAGACTGAGAAGTGGTGGTGCAAAGCCAATAGTCCAGTTTTTGTCTGATAAAAAAAAAATTGCTGTGAAAACTACACTAGAAGAAATGTTTTTTGGTTGTTTTTTTTTTAATGTTGATTGTTCTTTTACTTCAGTACCACCATCCATAAGCAACAGTAACCTGGGCTCATTGCTGAAAATCTCAGTTCTTTAAAAGGTCAAAAATCTTAAGGGAAATGATGAAAACAGTAGGAAAGAAGAGGGATTAACAGCACCATATCCTTAAGTATACTATGATGTGCTAGTCACTGAAACAATTTAGAGCTGGTTACAAAAAAGTCCATCGATGGGACAGATTAGGTATACAAGTTGTTGTTCAGTTGTTCATTTGTATCCCGCTGTTCATGTGTAAGACAAGATATAATAGCAAATGAATACAGTTGCATGGGCTTGATACATCAAAGCCTCTAACTACTGAGGAGATTGTATTCAACAAAGCCTGTTGGGAAAACTGGAAAGCAGTCTGCTGAAACTCCATACACCACAATTAACCCTAAATGAATATGACTTAGGTATAAAAGGTTATATAAATAAACTAGAGGACCAGCAAAGGAGATACATTTCCTAAATAAAGTTAGGGAAAGAGAATTCTTTTTATTTTATTTTTTTTTAATTTTTAGTTTTCAACATTCACTTCCATAAGCTTGTGAGTTTTAAATTTTCTCCCCCTCTCTCCTTGCCTCCTTCCCCAAGATGGCATGCAATTTGATATAGGCTCTACATATGCATTCCTATTAAACATATTTTCACATTAGTCATATTGTAAAGAAGAATTAGAACCAATAGAAGGAACTATGAGAAAGAAGGAACAAAACAAAACAGAAGAAAAAAATAGCATATTAGTTTCCTTTGATCTGCATTCAGACTCCATAGTTCTTTCTCTGGATGTGGACAGCATTTTCCATCATGAGAATTTTGGAGATGTCTTAGATCCTTGCATTGCTGAGAAGAGCTAATAGGGAAAGAATTCTTGACAAAACAAGGGATAGAAAGGATCACAGGAGAAAAAAAATAGACAACTTTTTTTTATAGAATTAAAAGCTTCTGCACAAACAAAATCAGTACAGTTAAAATGAGTTTGGAAACAGTAAGTTGGGGAGAAAAATCTTTGCAGTAAGCTTCTCTAATAAGGATTTTATATCCGAGGTATAATTGTGAATGGATTCAAATGTTTAAAAACAGCCATTACCTAATTGATAAATGGTCAAAGGATATAAATAGGCATTTATTAGGTGAAGAAATTCATGCTATCAGTAACTACATTAAAAAAAACCCCACATACTCCAAATCACTAATAAGAAGGAAATGCAAATTAAAACAACTCTGAAGTTCTACAAAGGGAACAGAAAAGGAAAATGACAGCTGTTGGGAAGGGTGGAATGGACAAATGCACTGCTCTTGGCACTGTCAATTAGCTTACCCCTCCTGGAAAACATTTGGGAGCTATAGCCCTTCTCATGGGCAAGCCTAACTCAGGACAGTCCCTTGCTAGTTTAGGTTTTGTATTAGAATAAAACAGACCTTCATAGGTTTTAAAACAGTTAATAAAATGAGGCTTACTTAGTTATAGTACAGAAAGGTTGTTTAATAGGGATATTAGCACTTAGCTCAGGTAGATATGCCCCTCTTAAGTGAGGAAAGTTATATGGCCAGCGATGACCTTGGGATATCCTCCACCAAGTCTGAAGGGCTTTAACACCATGTGGTTTGGCCTCTGTATGCCTTTAGGTGACTTGGAAACCATGTCAGTAATCCCAGAAGCCAGCAGGAAGCTATGTCAGTGGAGACTTGGCTTGACTCTTGCATCTCTGGGCCAAGCAAGTCTTGAAGACGGCAGCTTCATTACCTTTCAGGGAAAGAAATAGACTAACCTTTATGGGCAGGGACCCTAGTAGGTATTCATCCTATCATATCCTTCTAATCTCTAAACTATGCATACCCTTTATCACCATGTCTACTAGTAGGCTTATATCTCAAAGAGTTACAGGAAAAGAGGAAAGTGCCAACATGTATAAAAATATTCATAACAGCACCTTTTTTTTTTTAAATATAGCAAAGAACTAGAAATGGAGGATATATTCAATGGGAATTATTGTGTATGCATATAATGGAATAATAGTATATCATAAAAAGAATGAAAAAGATGGATTCAGAAATACCCAAGAAAGATAGCTTGTATGAACTGATGAAGAGTGAAATGAGCAGAACCAGGAAAGTAATTTAGAACCAATAAAGAAAAATAATTCTGGAAGATTTAAGAACTTTGCTTAATACAGTGACTGACCACATCTCTAGAGGATTGAAGATAAAACATGATTTCCCCCCTCTTTACAAAGAAGTGACAGGCTAAAGGTACAGAATAAATCATATCTTTAGGGGAATGGCCTCTGGATGATTTTGTTTTATTTGACTTTGTCACGATAGAGGGATTTTCATTTTTAAATTTGGGAGGGGGATTTCATGTGGTTGGGAGAAGTGATGGATAGGAGTATGGACTACACCTGTGATTTAATTAGTATAGGGAACTTCCAGGTAAAGAAGCTCCCTCTATCAATGCAGGTAGGCTCCTTCTCTGAAACTTAAAGTTCTAGAGCCCCAAGGGACCCAAGAGGGTAAGTGAACTGTCTGGGATAACATGATCAGAAGTGGGACTTGAATTCACATCAACCTGGCTTTGAGGCTGACTCACTCACCGTCCACTACATTGTGATGTCTTTCAAGTAATAAAGGAAGGGAAAAAAGGATCGTTGAATAATTTAACTTAAAATTTTTAACAGAGAGAGGAGAAGGGAAGAAAGTTCAGAAAGGAATGCTGACATGTAGGACAGCTTTCAAACTAACATGTTGAATTTATGATTTTTTTTTTAAAAGAGCAAGTTGTTTGTAATAGAGATTTGTGATTTCCTATGTAGTCTTGTGTATTTTTTTTCATATATGGAAATGTTAATATTAATTGTTATTTTTCAAATTCAAAAAAAAGAATATTACAAAACAACAACAACAAAAAGAAATACCAATTGTGATTGGTTGATTCAGTCAGCAGCTATCTGATTGGTTCTTCAATTTTTATTGTACCTTTTTTATGGTCATACTTTCTGTCAGTGACTCTGCATACAGCATACTATCATAATTAGAACTGGAGCCCCTCTGCCAATGCTTATATCCATTGAAAGAAATTATTTTCTCTTAATTCATGTTTTGGTTCTCTCATTGTGGGTTTTCATTCTTTGTCCCCTATCATTATGAAAATCCAACATATTTCTATGATTTTTCACAGTATCATATTGAAATTATTAACAGCAAACCCTGCATGATTTGAAGCATTTTGCAAAGTGAATTGGTCTCAATTTGGAGGGTGAAGATATTGTCCCGTTTTCCCTTTAACCACACATCTTACTGTATTCTGAAATTCGTATTTGGATTAGGGAATGAAATGGTTCTGATAAAGATGAAAAAGTTATTATCAAGAAGTTGAAAGGCACTAGAAAATTATTTTAACATTTGCTGTAGATTCAGAGATACAGAAAATCTTCTCCAGGTTGACATTGACTGGTTGGTTTTTTGAGGCTGTTTTGATATAGAGTAGGCTAGTGAATTGAGTTTAAATATTGCTGCTGAGCTAATAATACAACATACCTTTTAAGATATGAGTTCCCTATTGTTTGTACTATTAAAATTGTAGTTGGAGAGGAGATTCCTTATTGTTAGTAGGAACAGATTAAACCACAAGATGAGACAACTGATTTTACCTTGGGTCTGACAGGGTCCTTGAATCTCCCTTTATAGTCACTCAATATTAAGTGATTTAAATAAAACCACACCAAATAGTAAGCTCTGTGTCATCCACAAAATCCTTTTCTATTGCCTTCACTACTATTCGGTAAAAATAGGCTATGTAGCAAATGTCTAATTTGGCTAGGCATTATAATATTTCTATGAAGTCATTAAAGTTCTCCCAAAGTGAGAGAAAGTAAAATGCTGAGCTTCCCAGACAAGCTCGAGGTATATTAACAAGTAAACTGTGGCTCACAGGACCATTTGCCATTGGCTTGTACAATGACTAGGTCAGGGAAAGAGGGGAAGGACTTAAACTGGGATACAAGCAAGAGTATTACACTGAGGCCAGGTAATGTCCCAAACTGGAGTTTCTCATGAATGCAGAAGTTCAAAGACAAGAAAGAGAAACAGAAAATTGAGGGCCGGAATAGAAGTTTCAAGCCAAAGAGCTCTGCACAAAAATAAGATTTGTGTTACCAGGAGTAAACAGGGCAGCTCCATGGCACAATGGTTAGAGTCCTGGGCCTGGAGTCAGGAAGACCCGAGTTCAAATCTGGCCTCAGATGCAGCCCTGGGCAAGTCACTTAGCCCTATTTGCCTCAGTTTCCTCATCTGCAACATGAGCTGGAGAAAGAAATTGCAAGAAAACCCCAAATGGGGTCATGAAGAGTTGAACGTGATTGAAATGTCTGAACAACAACAACAAACCAGGAGTTAGGAAAAAACTTCAAGCAGAAAAAGTATAACTCATAGGTATAGTCTGCTTCAGGAGGTAATGAGTTTCCTTCTCAGAAGAGGTCTTTAAGCCAAGGCTGGATGGCCACATACTAGGGATGTTGTAGAGAGGATTCTTGTTCCTGACCGGATTGATAATGGTCTCTGAGACTACTTCCAACATTTGCATTCTATAATTCTGAGCATCAGCAAAGTAGTGATTCTGATTGTCTTTCTGCTAGAGTATTTGTTGTTTACTGATAGTCGTGGGAGTTCCCTTACCCCACTTTGCTCTGATGTGTAGGCATGCTCACAGGCTAATTTGGGCTTTGTGCCTTTTCTTCATTAATCCACAATGACTGTGGCCTCACATACTGATATTCAGTATGGAAAGACCAGTTCTAGCTACATGGAGCTAATAAAAACTGAATTATTCAATAAATTTAAATGTTTTGCTTATATTTTCCACCAAAGTGAGTAGTGATTTTGTCTAATTATATGGCTCAGTTGGTTGGATAGTGACATGTAGATAGAGACTTTGTTTAGTAATCAGTGAAGGAGGAAGAAAATTTGGGAGCCAGAAAAGTACAGTGAGAGTTTGTGAATGCTTGATGTAGAGGTAATTGACATAGCATTGACTACATTATGAACCAAAGTGGATTTTCCATGTATAATTGTTAGCCAGTTTATTATATTGATTGAATTAATCTGATAACTGGGAAAAAAAAACTACCTGTACTAGATAGACATTGCCCAAGATATCATAGTAGAAGTCATGCTCATTTTAGCATCAGAACACCAAGATTCTAGTCTGCACTTGGTAGAGCCATAGCCAAGGATATTTTGCTCCAGGGACAAGGATCATAAATCACATCCAACACAAGTGGAATGAATGGCAACCCCACTTGAGTGTGGGAGAGATAATACCAAATGGGAGGGGAGAGAGACACCAAGACTGTGAGGCCAATGCTAGTGAGACTGCTTACCCCACCCTTAGAAGAAATAGCCTGTTTGATAGATTTCTATTGAAATTAGTTATTTTTCTTAAGTAGGTGCTAAGTCCATTTGTTTCTTCCCACTTGGCATCTGAGAAGTCTGGTTACAGGTTGTTTGTGGGGAATGAAATGAAGTAGTAATCTTTAAAGCTAATACAGGTTTTTGAGAAGGGAGTCAGAAGAGAGTAGGAAGATCCTGCTCATATTAGACTTATAATAGAAGTCAAGAATCATCTCGTCCAACTCATTCATTTTTAAATTAAATTTTATGTTTTTAATTAATAAGAATTTATTTTCTCTCCTATTCTGTTTTGCCTTGGGGAAAACAAGTAAAATAAAGTTTGTAACAAATATGCCTTGTGAAGCAAAACAAATTCTAATAGTCACTGTGTTTAAAAATGTGTTTCATTGTGCATCTTGAGTGCATCATCTATATCAGGCGATGAATAGTGTGCTCTATCATTTGTCCTCTTATATCATTATTGGTCATTGCATGACTCAAGCTCCTGAAGTCTTTCAAAGTTGTTTGTCTTTACAATATTGTTATTATATAAATTGTTCTCCTGATTCTGCTCATTTCACTTTGCTTTGGTTCATCCAGGTCTTCACAGGTTTCTCTGAAAGCCATCCCTTTCACCATTTATTAAGAATACAGTAATGTTCTGTTACTTTTATATGAGATGACTGATTAAGCCATTCTCCAGTTTTTAGGTCTTGGCCACCCCAAAAAAATGGTATAAAGACTTTTATAAATATGGATCCTTTTCTCTTTTATCTATTTGGAATATAGCCTTAATATTAGTGTCTCTAGGTCAAAGGGTATGCATAGTTTAGTAAATCTTTGGGCATCATTACAATTTACTTTCCAGAATGGTTAGAACAATTCACACTTCTATGAACATGGCATTAATCTGCTGCTATACTGTAACCTCTCTACCACCTCTCATTTTCCCTTTTTGGCATCATTGCCAATCTGTTGTGTGTAAAGTAAAATTTAGAGTTGCTTTATTTGGCACTTCCCTAATTATTATTGATTTGGAGCATTTTCTTTATATGACTTTTGTAAGTTGATTTTTTTTTTTCAAATTAAGATGCATCTGCCTTATTTCTTTCCCTTCTCCTTCCATCCCCTCTCTTCATTGAGAAAGCAAGAAAAACAAAATCTCCTGTTACAAACATTTATATTGAAGCAAAACTAATTCCCACATTGGCTATGACCCAAGAAAAATTTCTCTATCTGCATTCAGAGTCCATTCTCTTTCTCTCAGAAGGTAGATGGCCTGTTCCATTATGAATCCTCTGGGATCGTGATTGATCATTGAGTTTGTCAAAGTTCATAAGACTGTCAAAGCTGATTGTCTCTACATCTATCATTGCTTTTGTATAAATTTTTGGCCTGATTCCACTCACTTCACTGTTCATCACTTAATATAAGTCTTTCCAGGTTGTTCTGAAACTGTCCATTTTGTCATTTTTATAGTACGGTAATATTACATTCATATACCACAATTTATTTAGCCATTCTATAGTAGTACACTGCTTTAGTTTCTAATTTTTGTTTACCAAAAAAAAAAAAAGAGCAACTATGAATATTTTTGTACATATAGAACCTTTTTTCTCTTTAATTTCTTTGAGGTATAAGCCTAGCTATGGTATAGCTAGGTCAAAGGGTATGAATAGTTTTTTTTTCTTTTTTCAAATATAAATTTATTTATTTTTAGTTTTCAATGTTTACTTCCACAACATTTTGAGTTCCAAATTTTCACTCCATCTCACCCCTCCCCCCACCCCAAGATGGCATGCATTCTGAATACCCCTTCCCCTAATCTGCCCTCTCTTCTATCTCTCCCCCATTCCTCTTATCCCCTTCCCCTTCTATTTTCCTGTAAGGCAGGATAGACTTCTGTACCCCATTTCCTGTATTTCTTATTTCCCAGTTGCATGTGAAAACATTTTTTTAAACATATATTTTTAAAACTTTGGGTTCCAAATTTTCTCCCTTCCTCCCTCCCCACCCTCACTGAAAAGGCAAGCAACTCAATATAGGTTATACCTGTGCAGTTATGCAAAACACTTCCATAGTAAACATGTTGTGAAAAACTAACTCTATTTCCCTTAATCCTATCCTGCCCTCCCATTTATTCTATTCTTTCTTTGACTGTGTCCCTCCTCAGAAGTATTTGCTTCTGATTATCCCCTTTCCCAATCTGCCCTCCTCTCTATCATCCCCCTGCTCTCTTGTCCCCTTCTCCCCCTATTTTCCTGTAGGGTAAGACAGATTTCCATACCCAATTGAATGTGTATATGTGTATGTTATTCCCTCCTTAAGCCAAATCCTATGAGAATAAGATTCACTCATTCCCTCTCACCTTCCCCCATTTCCCCTCCACTGTAAGAGCCTTTACTTATTTGTGTGTGTGTGTGTGTGTGTGTGTGTGTTTTAGTGAGATAATTTACCCCATTCTACCTCTCCCTTTCTTCTTCTCCTGGTATAAACCTCTCTCATCCCTTAATTTTGTTCGCCAGATATGACCCCTTCATCTTCAACTCATCCTGTGCCCCCTATCTATCCAGCTAGCTAGCTAGCTAACTACCTATATACATACATATACTTTTTTCCCTCAAGCTACCCTAATACTGACGAAGGTCTCACGAGTTATAAATATCATCTTTCCATGCAGGAATGTAAACAGTTCAATCTTAATAAGTCTCTTATGATTTCTCTTTCCTGTTTACCTCTTCACGTTCCACTTGAGTCTTCTATTTGAAAGTCACATTTTCTGTTTAGCTCTGGTCTTTTCATCAAGAATGCTTGAAAGTCCTCTATTTCACTGAATGACCATTTTTTCCCCTGAAGGATTATACTCAGTTTTGCTGGGTAGGTGATTCTTGGTTATAATCCTATCTCCTTTGCCCTCTGGAATATTATATTCCATACCCTGTGGTCCTTTAATGTAGAAGCTGCTAAATCTTGTGTTACCCTGGTTGTGTTTCCACAATACTTGAATTGTGTCTTTCTGGCAGCTTGTAATATTTTCTTTTCAACCTGGGAACTTTGAAATTTGGCTACAATATTCCTATGAGTTTTCTTTTGGGGATCTCTTTCAGAAGGAGATCAGTGGATTCTTTCCATTTCTGTTTTGCCCTCTGGTTCTAAAATATCAGGGCAGTTTTCCTTGATAATTTCTTGAAAGATGATGTGTAGGTTCTTTTTTTGATCATGGCTTTCAGATAGTCCAATAAATTTTAAATTCTCTCTCCTGGATCTATTTTCCAGGTCAGTTGTTTTTCCAGTGAGATATTTCACATTGTTTTCTATTTTTTCATTCTTTTGGATTTGTTTTACAGTGTCTTGGTTTCTCATAAAGTCACGAGCTTCCAATTGCTCTATTCCAATTTTGAAGGAAGTATTTTCTTCAGTAATCTTTTGGACTTCCTTTTCCATTTGGCCAATTTTGCTTTTTAGGGCATTCTTCTCCTCATTGGCTTTTTGAACCTCTTTTGCCATTTGGGTTAGGCTATTTTTTAAGGTGTTATTTTCTTCAGTATGTTTTTGGGTCTCCTTTAGCAAGCTGTTGACTTGTTTTTCATGATTTTCTTGCATCACTCTCATTTCTCCTCCCAGTTTTTCCTCTACTTCTCTTACTTGCTTCTCAAAATCCCTCTTGAGCTCTTCCAAGGGCTGGGACTGATTCATATTTTTCTTGGAGGCTTTGGATGTAGGAGCTTTGACTTTGTTGTCTTCTTCTGGTTGTATGTTTTTATATTCTTTGTCACCAAAGTAAGATAATATAGTCTGACTCTTTTTGCGCTGCTTGGTCATGATCCTGGCCAATTACTTGTGTTTTAAACTTTTTGTTAAGGTAAGAGTCTGCTTCCAATGTGGAGAATGTACTGTCCCAAGCTTTAGGGGTTTGTACAGCTGTTTTCAGAGATACTTGTGAGGACCTGTAACTTTTCAGTTCTTCCAAAGTGGTATGAAAAGGGGTGAGGTGTTTGCTCCTTTCCTGGCCTGTGCTCTGGTCTATGAGGGACCACAAGCATTCCTTTTTGTCCTGGAACTGTGAGGAGGGTTTCCTCTTCATAGCCACTACAAGCTCCACCAGGCCAGAGCTCCTCCTCACCCCAGGACTGCCACCCAGAACTGTGACCCAGATCCAAGCACAGTCAAAGCAAGAGATTCCTGCCTCAGGACTGGCAAAGAGATTCCTGCAATCCCTCTCTGATCAGCCACCTGATTCCCCTTCAGTCTGTGGGCCAGAAGCTCAGGAGGCAGCTACCCCCCCAGGGCAGCACTCTCAGGGAACTGGGTCTGAAACCCCATGCTCCTCTCTCAGCAACGCAGAAACAGACTTTTCCTACTGACCTTCTAAGTTGTCTTTGGCATTAGTGGTTTGAGAGGTCTGGAAACTGCCACAGCTGCCCACAATTCAGTCCTCTGAGGCCTTTTCAAGGTTTGCTGTGGCCTGCTCCTATCCCAGCCTTTCTGATCAACCATCCAAGTTGTCTTGGGCTGGAAATTTGTTTTACTCTGTCTTTTAGTGGGTTCTGCTGCTTTAGAATTTGTTTAGAGCCATTTTTTATAGGTATTTGTAGGGGTTTGGGGAAGAGCTCAAATAAGTCACTGCTTTCACTCTGACATCTTGGCTCCACCCCCAAGGGGTATGAATAGTTTAGTAACTTTTAGGGCATAGTTCTAATTGCATTCCAGAACGGTCAGATTCATTCATAGCTCCACCAATGGTATACTAGGGCCCTTTATTGAATATAATTTTTATTGCATTGTGATTAGTAAATTATGTATTTAGTATTTTCCCTTTCCTACATCTCTGGTGAGGTCTTTATGCTGAAAAACACAGTCAATGTTTGTAATCAAATTGAGCAAGGATTTATTTTTTATTGTGTTTTTTTTTCATAAACCATCTCCCAGTTTTATTTATTATCTTAATGGTTTTTTGCTATCAGTTTTATTAATCTCTCCTTTAATTTTCTTGATTTCCATTTTGGAATTTTATTTGGGGATTTTTAATTTGTTCCTTTTATGTTTTTTGTTTTTAGTTTAATGCCCAATTCATTTATCTGTTCTTTCTCTCTTTTACTTATGTATGTGTTTATAGATATAAATTATCTTCTAAGTATTGCTTTGACTGCATCCCAGAAATTTTGAAATATTGTCTCATTGTGGTCATTCTCTTTAATGAAATTATTGTTTGTTTCTACGATTTGTTCTTTGACCTACTTATTCTTTAGGGCCAGATTATTTCATTTCCAATTAACTTTTAATCTGTTTTTCCATGGCCCTTTATTGAATGTAATGTTTATTACATTATGATCTGAAAAGTATTCATTTAAATTTTCTGCTTTTCTGTATTTGATTGTGAGGTTTTTATCCCCTAATACATGATTAATTTTTGTGAAAGTGCCATGTGTAGATGAAAAAGGGTATGTTCTTTTCTATTCCTATTTCTATTTCTATTCCTATTCCAGTAATTTAATTTTTCTAAGATTATATTAATCTTCTTGATTTTTTTTCTTATTTATTTTATTGTTAGATATATCCAGCTTTGAGAGGGGGAAGTTAAGGTCACCCACTAGGACAGTTTTACTGTCTATTTGCTTCTATAACTCATTTAACTTTTCCTTTAAGAATTTTGGATGCCATGCCATTTGATATATTTACTATTGAAAATACTTCATTGTCTATGGTGGCTTTTAGCAAGATGTGGTTTCCCTGCTTATCCCTTTTAATTAGGTATGTTTTTGCTTTTGCTTTGTCTGAGATCATGATTGCAACCCCTGCCTTTTTACTTCAACTGAAGCATAATAGTATCTGCTCCAGCCTCTTATTTTAGCTCTATGTGTGTCTCTGTTTCAAGTGTCTCTTGTAAACAACATATTGTTGGATTCTGATTTCTAATACATTCTGCTATCCACTTCTATTTTATGAGTGAGGTCAACCCATTCACATTTACACATATGTTTACTAACTGTACATCTCTCTCATCCTATTTTCTTCTCCTTATCCTCTTATTATCTTTTCCATACTCTAAAGGCTGTTTTGCTTCTAAACACTGCCTTCTTTTGTATTATCTCCTTTTTATCTTCTCCCTACTTCTGTTATCCCCTTCTGCTCCTACTTCTCTGTTGTATAAGATAGATTTCTATTACCAATTGAGCGACTATATAGATTTTATTTCTTTGAATCAATTTATATGTGAATGAGGTTGTTGCCTGCCCACCCACCACTATTTCCCCTTCCACTGTAAAATCTCTTCCTTGCATGCTTTTATATGAGATAATTTTTCCCAACATCAGATTGTATTTTTCAATTTTTAAAATTTATTTTAAACTTAAATAAAATTGAGAAAAGAAAAAAAGAACATTTCCATGTATACATGAGAGGATTCAATGTAAAACAATAAATTTCCATATCAAACTGTTTGCTCTCTTTTTTTAAACCTATGTAATGAATACTACACATTGTTTTCAAAACTGCCCAGCTTTTCTGTGCTAAATTCTAGGTTTTCTTTGGTTCTGTGCTATGTACTATTTTTTCCTTCCTTCCTCCCTCCCTCCCTCTCCACCCCACCCTAGAGAAGGCTATAATTAAATGTGAATATATATACATATGCATATACACACATTTATATCTGTAAACATATACACACATATACACATACATATATGTAGATATATATATGTATATTTATACGTATGTGCATGCATGTATACATACATGCATATGTGTGTGTGTGTGTGTGTATATATATATATATATATATATATATATGGAGAGAGAGACAGAAAGACAGAGATAGAGAGAGAGATGTAAGACTATATCATACATATTTCTATTTGCCAATTCCTTCTCTGGAGGTAGATAGCATCTTCCATCATAGGTCCAAGTGTTTCTATGTTTTTTCTAAATAAACCAGCTCATCATGTCTTATATCATAGTAGTATTCCATCTCAATCATATATCACAGCTTGTTTAGCCATTTCCCAATTGAAGGACATCTATCATTGTAGCCAATCTGGTAAGCATAAGATGATATCTCCAAGTTGTTTTAATTTTAATTTCTGCATTCAATAATGATTTAAGGCATTTTTCATATGATTACATATAGTTTTGATTTCTTCATTGAAAAACTGCCTATTCATATCCTTGACCATGTAATTGGGGTATTAGTGATATTCTTATAAATTTGACAAAGTTCTTTATATATTTGAGAAATGAGACCTTTATCTGAGAGATTTTCTATGAAAAGTCCACCCCCCTCCCATTTTCCACTTCCCTTCTAATCTTGCCTGCATTGGTTTTATTTATACAAGAACTTTTAAACTTAATATAATATAAATTATTCATTTTACACTTCAAAAATGCTTTTTATTTCTTGTTTCTTCATAGAGTATTCTCCTATCCATGAGTCTGATAGGTAATGAGTTTCAGGTTCTCCTAATTTTCTTGTTATATATCTCTTTATAATTATGTCATCTTGACCTTATCTGAGTACATGGTTTAGTATATTAATCTGTGCCCAATTCCTGCCAGACTGCTATCCAGTTTTCCCAACAATTTTTACCACATAATGAATTCTTATCCCCCAAACTTAAATCTTTACATTTGTCAAACACAAAGTTAATATGGTCCTTTATACTGGGTATTCTGTGTCTACTCTCTTCCACTGATCTCCCTTTCTATTTCTTAGGCAGTACCAGATAGTTTTGATATTTATTGCCTTGTAATTTAGTTAAGGTCTGGTACTGCAGAATCTATCTCCTTTTTTTCATTTTTTTCATTAATTTCTTTGAAATTCTTGACCTTGGCTCTCTAAATTAATTTTGTTATTATTTTTTCTAACTCAACAAAATAATTTTTTTTTTAGTAATTTAATTGGGATGGCATTGAATAAATAGATTAGTTAGGTAAAATTTTCATTTTTATTATCTTTTCTTTGCCTACCCATGAACAATAAATATTGCTCCACTTACTTAAATCTGACTATTTGTATACAGAATGTTATGTTCATGTAGTTCCTGTATCTATTTTGGCAGATATAGTCTCAGATATTTTATACTGTCTAGTTATTTTAAATGGTTTAAAATAGCATTGAATAATATTGGAGACACATAGTGTAGTTTCCCTATTTTTATCTTTTAATTACATCCATTTTAGCTTTAACTTTGTCTGAGATGATGATTACTGCCCATGCTTTTATGTCATAATAAGTTCTACTCCAGCCCTTTATTTTAACTCTGTATCTCTCCTTTTTATTGTGTTTCCTGAAAGTGACAAATTGTTGAATTCAAATTTTTAATCCATTCTACTCTCCATTTCCATTTTATGGGCAAATTCATCGCCTTCACATTCAGAATCATAATTACTTGTGTATTTCGCTCCATCCTATTTTCCCCCACTATCCTTGCCATATTTACCCTATCCCTCTTCACTCACCTAATTTATTTCTACCCACTACCTTGCCCTCCTATTCCTTAATCTACCCACCTCTTGAAGTCCCTCCCTAATACAGTCCCCCACCCTCTACCTTAATCTACCTATTTTTCTAAGAGTTTCTCCCTTATCCCCTCCCTTCCTAATTCTTAGTCTACACACCCTTCTAAAAGTCCTTTCCTTATCCTATCCCCTCACCCTCTTGTTTCTTTCTAGATTTAGAAGACTTTTATACCCGTCTAGATGTATATGTTGTTCCCCTTTAACCCATTTCTGATAACAGAAAGGTTCCAGCACTACCAGCCCTCCACCCCTACTTGCTTCTTCTGTATCAGTTCTTCCTTTCATGTCTCATTTGTGTGAGATAATTTATTCCTTTTTATCTCTCCCCACACAGTTTTACTTTTTTGGAATCACCCTATCCTATACAGCTCAGCCCAAGCCTTTCTTTCAAACTACCCGAATGATGATGACAGTCATAAGAGTAATGCTAACATTTTCACATAGAAGAAGTAAATAGTTTGACCTTGAGTCCTTAAAATTGGTCTTTAATGTTTATGTTATATTTCTCCTTGATCTGATATGTCAAATTTTCCATTAAATTGTGCTCTTTTTGGTCACAAATACCTGGAAGTCTTTTAATTGTTAAATGTCCTTTTTTTTTTTTTTTATTCAGGATTATCCTTAACTTTACTGGCTAAAGTACCCTTGGTTCCAACCCCAGCTCTTTTGCTGTATGAAATATAGTGTTCTAAGACCTACAGTCCTTCGGTGTAGAAGGTCTTGTATGATCCTGATTGTAGCTCCTCAACATTTACATCATTTTTTCTTATTGCTTCCAATATTTTCTCCTTACCCTTGGAGTTTTGAAACTTGGCTATGATATATATATTCCTGTAGGTTTTCCTCTTAGGTACAGGGGTGGGGAACCTGTGGTCTCAAGGACACATGTGGCTCTCTAGGTCCTCAAGTGCAGCCCTTTGCCTGAATTCAAACTTCACAGAACAAATCCCCTTAATAAAAAGATTTGCTCTGTAAAACTTGGATTCAGTCAATAGGCTGCACCCAAGGACCTAGAAAGCTACATGTGGCCTCTATGCCAGTGGTTCCCCACCCCTAGGACCTAGGATCTCTTTCAGGTGGTGATTGGTGGATTTTTTTTTCTATTTGTGCTTTATTTTCTTGTTCTAATATTTCAGGGGAATTTTCCTAAATTTTTTTTTTGTAATATTGTATCAAGATTCTTTTCTTGGTTGTAGTTTTCAGACAGTCCAACAATTCTTATATTGTCTCTCCTTGATCTGTTCTCCAGATCAGTTGTTTTTCTGGTGAGATATTTCACATTCTCTTCTATTTTTTCATTCTTTTGATTTTGTTTTGTTATTTCTTTGTCTTTTAACATCATTAGCTTCCCCTTGCCTAAGTCTAGTTTTCAAGGAGTTATTTTCTACCTTAAGTTTTTTCATTCTCTTTTAGCATTTAATTGACTTTCTTTTCATAATTTTCTTGATTTTCTTGGATCACTCATAATTATCCCTTAGTCTCTCTTATTTGATTTTTAAAATCCTTTTTAAGTTCTTCGAAGGACTCTTTTTTAGCTTGTGGCCATTTGACATTTCTCAATGAAAAAAGAAGTGCCATTTTTAGCTCCACTTTCTTCCTCTGAATAAGAACCCAGATCTTCTCTATCCCCACAGTAGCTTTCTCCTTTGTATACTCATTTTTATTTTTCTTTTGCTTTATTTTATTTTTAACAGCTTCTTATTATAATCAGGTACTAGTCCTGAGGTGTAGATAACAATGCCCTGGGCCTCAGGTCCTTCTTACTGTTATTTTCTGAGCTCTGTCTTGGGGCCCAACATCGGGCACTCCTCTCTACTTCTAAGCCATGGCTAGGGCCCCCAGCCACAATGTCCCACAAATGCTCTTGCTCCCTATGGTCCCTCTAGTGGTTGCAAACTTCAGCTGTCCCTCTGCCCTAGAACTGAAACCAGGGACTCTGATCTCCTGCAAGTACCCACAGTCAGCAGGGTCCCTGCCACTCTGCTATCACTCTTGCCAGGTGTGTGCTAGCTCCTACCCTCAAGGAGCTCACAATCTAATAGGGGAGACAAGTAAACAAATGGATACAAACAAGCTATATACAGAATAAATATTAAGTAATTAATAGAGGGAAAATATTGGAATTAAGAGGGGTTGGGAAAGGCTTCCTGTGGAAGATGAAATTTTAGTTGGGACTTACAGGAAGGCAGGGAAAACAGCAGGCAGAGGTGAAGAAAAAGACATTTCCGGCGTGGGGTACAGTCAAAGAAAGTTCCCTGAGCTGAGAGATGGAGGGTCTTGTTCATGGAACAGCCAGGAGGCCAGTATCACTGGATCAAAGAGTTTGTGGAGGGAAGTAAAGTATAAGAAGGCCGGAAAGGTAGGAGGGGGCTAGGTTATGAAGGACTTTGAATGCCAAAAGGGGATTTTGTATTTATTCCTGGAGGCAAGAGGGAATCACTGGAGCTTATTGAGAAGGATAGTGACATGGTCAGACTAGTGCTTTAGGAAAATCACCTTGGTGGCTGAATGGAAGATGGATTTTAGTCTGGAGAGATTTTAGGCAAGGAGACCCATGAGGTTATTACAATAGTCTAGGTGAGAGGTGATGAGGGCCTGTACCAGAGTGGTGGCAGTGCCAGAGGAAACAAGGGGGAGTATTCAAATTATGCTATAAAGGTGAAATCAGCAGACATTGGACAATAGATTAGATATGGGGTGTGAGAGAGTCGAGGATGATCACTAGCTTTCAAGCCTAAGGGACTGAGAGGATTGTGTTACCTACCCTCTATAGTAATAGAGAAGTTTGGAAAGGGGAAGGTTTGGGATAGAGGTCTTGAGTTCTATTTTGGACATGTTGAGTTTAAGATGTCTATTAGATATCTCATTTGAGATGCCTTAAAGGCAGTTGCAACTGTGAGATTGGAGGTCAGCAGAGACTTTAGAGCAGGAGAGGTAGATTTGAGAATCATCAGCATAGACATGGTAATTAAATCCATGGGAGCTGATGACATCACCAAGTGATGAGATCAAAAAGTGAAGTAGTCTAGAGGGAGAAGAGAAGAGGGCGCAGGACAGAACTCTGTGGGACACCTATGGTTAGAGAAAATGGTCTGGACTCTGGATAAAGATCAAGCAAAGGAGATTGAAGAGAGGTCTGATGGGTCAGAGGAGAACCAGGAGAGTGTGATGTCCTGAAAAGACCATAGAAAATAGCTTTAAAACGAGGGAAATCATTTCAAAGAGGAAAGCAATAAAGAAAGGACACTGATAGCTCTAATACAATTTGAAAAGTGATTATCGATTTCATGCCTATTGGAAATTGTGGCCATTATCCAACTTTCTGTTTGTATCTTAATTTCAAATAAGTAGCATATTTGAAAGTAATGCAACTGTATTTCTTATGTTATCTAATTGAGACGTTTTATTAAATATCTCTTTAGACCAGTCTTACTTCATCATTGTATAATGGTGAGTTTTTCCTCCATTTCTCACAGGCTATATACCTACTATGAGTGAGGTACTGTAATAGCATTTTATTCCTAACAATATTTTGTCTAAAAAGTTAGGGAAAACTGTTTAGAAATGTAATACTTTTCAGCTTGGATGGTCAGTGAAAACAACATTGTTTTTGTAACCTCATTCTTATTTTTATATCAGAATATGCAGAAAAGTCCTCAGGAAAATCCATATTGAAAAAAATGAATAATCTGTTTTCCCCATTAAATATTTTGTATTAGCATGGATTGAAATCTCTGTAAATAGCAGTTTCTTAAAATTCAGTTATTGTTCTCATGTGTATCTGATTGAAAACTGAACTCAAAAACTGAGTTTTCCAGTTTATTTGTAAGTAGATACAGAATAAATCAGCCTTCATGCCTTTTGCTGCTGATATATTGAATTGACTTAAACAGAAACACATTAAAATGTAACATGAGAAGCATATAGGAAGAGAGAAGTGGCATGATAATTACCATGCAGACATTCTGTTGACCCAGCTATTAGATTTTCATGTCACCAGCAAAAGTAAGAATCAAAGTCATTAAAGTAAATGCAAAGACTTATTTTTTATTTGGTAAAATTATATTGTACTAGTTTAGAGAAGCATGACATTGATATGTTGATTGTATGCAGTACTTGAGTTGGTTACTATTCACAGAAGGGTATTTTCCAAATAAGAAGGAAAATAACATTTTTACCTCTGGGCTTTAGCCCAAAGTTGGCCTCCTCAAACTCCAAACTAATAGTTTCTAAATGCTAGGGACTTGAGTATTCGTGACTGGTGTGCATTAAATCATTAATATCTCCTCCTTCCACCTCTGAATTCAACATGAAGAATTATTAATTGCTTTTTAAATTGCATTGGAATTTACTAAATGCCTCTTATGAAATCTCACCATGGCATAGAAAGTGACTGGGTTCTCAAAGACCATGCTTTTGACTGTCAAGCAACTTCAATCTTTTTTGCCAGTATTACTAGAAAGGCTTTTAGTACAAGCCTATTGACACTAACTTTGTGTCTGTTATTCGAGGAGCAGCCTAGCCAGTTTCAGATAGTCCTTTCATGACATTCACTACAGAATGATTTTGGTTTTGGGTGGGGGTGTGACAACTCAAGAAATCTGGAGGAGTTGTGATCTGTGTTGGTTGAAGTAGTTCTTGCATCAATGAAATCAGAAATATTTCAGAATACAAACATACTGTGAATGTGAAAAACTTTGTAACAAATGGACACCCCAACCCCATACACCTGAAGTCATGTCCTTGAAAGGCTATCTGCTTCTTTCAGTGCTGAGACCACTTTAGTCATTCATCTTTGACTTCAGTTATTTCCATTTAGGTTGTTCAAATCATTGTGTGTATTTTTTTCCTATTCTGCTTACATCACTCTGCATTCGTTCATCAATTTATCATATTCCCATGCTTTACTGAATTCTTCTTATTATTGTTTCTTATGGCACCGTAATATTCTATTACATTCGCATGCCACCCTTTATAGACCTTTGTTAATCACTATGGTTAGCTTCAAAGAGCTGAAAAAATGCACCCCCCTCCTTTGGAGACATGAGGAACTATGGTTTTGGAACATTGAATAAGCAGTCACTCACATGATGTGTTGCTTAGTTCTTTTCCTTCCTTCCTTGCCTCCTTCTTTCCTTCCTTCCTTCCTTCCTTCCTTGCTTCCTTCCTTCCTTCCTTCCTTCCTTCCTTCCTTCCCTCCCTCTGTCTCCCTCTCTCTCCTCTTCCTATGAAAGGTGTTCCTCTTTTATTTTTCAGCATCTCTCTGTTTTAGTCTCTGCATGCCTTCAACATTTGCTAAAGTTTCACTTGGATACACCTCCTTATATTTGCTCATGCTTCATTCTTTCTATATGATTCCCACTAATAGGTTCTGTGATTGGAGGCTAAGCTTTTACCCATCCTTTGTCTCTTGGGCTTTTTAATCTTTCATTTTTTCTCTTCCACTCTCAGTAGCTTACATTAAGCTTTCTTCTCTAGTGCTTGAGCTCATCCCCTTTCCATTCCTGTAGCATAGATAATTCCTTTTGCTCAGCTCTCCAGTGCTCTCTTTGAACTGGGAAGATGTGGGAGTTCAGCTGGATTCCTGCCTAGTAAACTCCCCAGGTACAGCACAGTAGCTGGGTTATGGATATTTTCCTCTTAAGTCAGCCCTTTAGGGCCACATCACTCTCTCCCACCCCCCACATAGTTGTACACCTTTTATGTAATATACCTTGGAAGGCCCAATGTTTTCTACATGTTACAGAATAGGGATGGGGGAGGGGCTCAAATGTAGTTGCTCCTATAAGTAGACAGGTTATAAAACACCCCAGCCAAAATTTGAAAAAGGAGTCTGTTTGTCGGGTGTGTAGCATGCTGTGGTGAGTGGGTCGAGGTTATAACAGGTAGGAGCTTTAGATAATTTAACCCTCTGGTGTTACTTAAGTATTTCCCTTGTTTACCTCTTTATATTTCAATTACTATCATAATTACTGTAGATTTGATGTACTTCTTGTTTGTTGGAGGCTATGGACCCAGCTATAACCCTGTGCCTCCCCCTGCCCCAAGCGGTTATGTTGAAAAGAATTATACTGGGACATTCTTGATTTTACAATTTGTAAAAACAATTTTAAGGCCCTTGGGTTTTAGTTCTCAAGATATCTATAAGAGAGGAAGATTACAAAAGAATGGAACAGAAAATGATTTTTATTATTATCCAAAACCCAAGATGTTATTGAGAAGATAGCAGCAACTATTAACCCATATGCCTACTTTGTCATCTCTTTAAAATTTTTATGATAATAATCTTTGACACATTAAGGATATTCTCAAAGAATCCACAAGAAAGTAATAGGCAATATGTAAAATTCAACTATTTATATCTTTTGTTTTTATATCACATTGACTTTTGAATATAACTTTTATGATCCCTAGTCAGAGAGCCATCCCTTGTAACAAAGATGAATACAAAAAGTTGGGGGGGGGGGGAGTTTGGCAAAGCCAACTACCACATCAATTAATTCTGACAATATTCCACACCCATAGTCTCCTACCTCTGCAAAGAAGGGAGAAAGGTACATTATCTTACCACTTCATGCAGATGAAAATGTAGGAGGAACAAGATCTAGGTAACACACATGTCCCACCAGAGCTCTGTCCTGGGCCTTTTTCACTATTTCACTTGATCTCATCAGCTCCCATGGACTTATTTCTCACCTCTAAATTTATGATTTTCAAATCTACTTCTCCAGCTGTAATCTCTGCTGAGGTGCCTTTCAGATACCTCCAACTAGACAGACATCTTAACCTCAACATATCCAAAACATTATCTTTTCCCCTAAACCTTCCTCTCCTCCAAACTTCCTTATTACTATCAAGGGAACCACCATCCTCCCAATCCCTCAGAGCCACATCTTAGACACCAGTCTTGACTCCTCACTATCACCCCCCTTATCCAATCTGTTGCCCAAAGCCTGTTGATTCCCCTTTGCAACATCTTTCCAAAACCCCCCTTTCTCTTTTCTGAAACATCAACACTGTGATGCAGGTTCTCATTTCCTCATCCCCAGACTATTATGATAGCCTCCTGGTTGGTCTGCCTGCCACAAGCCTCTCCTGACTCAAGTCTCTCTTTCATTCAGCCACTAAGGTCATTTTCTTTCTTTTTTTCTTTTAATTAATTTATTTTGAATTATCAGCAATCACTTCCATAAGCTTTTGAGTTTTGAATTTTTCTCCTCCTCCCTCCCCACCTCCTTCCCCAACACGGCACGCAATCTGATATAGGCTATACATATACATCCCTATTGAACATATTTTCACATTAGTGATGTTATAAGTAAGAATTAGAACCAATAGGAGGAACCAACAGAAATAGGAAACAAAACACAATAGAAGAAAAAAAATAGCAACTAGTATGCTTCGATCTGCATTCAAACTCCGTAGTTCTTTCTCCTTTGTGGACAGCATTTTCCATCACGAGGCCTTTGCAGATGTCTTAGATACTTGTATTGTTGAGAAGAGTTAAGTTTATCAATATTAGTCATTGCACCATGTGGCTGTTATTGTATACAATGTTCTCCTGGTTCTGCTCACTTCACTCAGCATCAGACCATACGAGTCTTTCCAGGTTTTTCTGAAGTCAGCCTCTTCATCATTTCTTATAGCACAATAGTATTCCATCACATTCATATACCATGACTTGTTCAGCCATTCCCCAACTGATGGGCATCCTCTCATAAAGTCATTTTCTTAAAGCATAGGTCTGAACATATCAACCCCTGCCTCCCTCCCACCCCCTGCTCAATAAACTCCTGTCATTCTGTTTTCACCTCCAGAATCAAATATAAAATCTTTTTTTGGTATCCAAGATCATTCATAACCTGCCTGCCCCCCACCTCTCTTTAGTCTTTGTACCATACCTTACTCCCTCTCCCATGCATTCTTTAGTCTGGTGACACTGTCCTACTTTCTGTTGCTCTACAAGACACTATCTCTTGGCTTTGGACATTTTCTCTGACTACTCCATGTCTGTAATGTTCTCCCTTCTCATCTTTACCTCCACACTTCTCTTGATTATTTTAAGTCCCAAGTAAAATTTTACCTTCTATAGAGAATCATTCCCAACCCCCCTTATTTCTAGTACCTTTCATTTGTTGATTATTTCCTATTTATACTGTATATAGCAGGTTTATGCTTACCTATTTTCATGTTTTCTTCCCCACTAGATTGTGAGCTTCTTGAGGGCAGGGACTATTCTTTGCCTTTCTTTGTATCCCCTGTGTTTAGCACTGTCCTTGGCACTTAATAAAAGCTTACTGACTCACTAATTCTTCTTTCCATTTAAACTGTAGTCATTGTGTATATTATTTTTCTGCTTCTACTTCCCTCTTTATCAATTAATTCATTAAGTTTATCCATGCTTCTCCATATTCATCATATGAATTATTTCTTATAGCTTCATAATATTCTATTACTTTTATGTACCACAATTGCACTACCCAATCAAAGAATATTTTATTTATACATCTTTGCTACTAGAAAAAAAGTACTACTTTGATTATTACATTATATGTGAATAATAAGATCAAGACTTTTCTTTCTCCCTTTGACCTCTTTGTGACAATATTTCTGACAGTTGGACCTCTGAGGCAAAGGGTCTGCACATTTTGATCACTCGTTTTTATTTTCATTTAGCATAATTTCAGAATTGTTGCACCACTCCACCAGCAGAATATCAGTTTGCCTATCTCCCTGCAGTCTTTCTGATATTGACTATTTTTACCTTTTGTAATCCTTACAAATCTGTTGGTTGTGAGATAAAATATCTGTTTTGATTCGCTTTTTTTCTCTTATTAGCTATTTAGAGCAATCTTTCATATGGTTGTTAATGGTTTGAAGTTCTTTTTGAGTACTGTTTGTTCATATCCTTTGAATGCTCTGTCGTTAGGCAGTGGCTTTTTGGTCTTACATATTTGATGTCAGACCCATGTGATATATTTGATTAAAAGATTTTTTCCCAGTGACCACTTACCTCATTAGCCTTGTTGCATTAATTTTGTTTATACAAAAAAATTCCAGTTCAATATAGTCAAAATTTTCTATTTTTTGTAGGCACTACTATCTCTTGTTAGTTAAGAATTCTCCACACATATATGTCTGTATATATGTGTGCATGTAGCCTCTCTGATTATAATGTCAGTTGAATGAGAGCAGAGACTTTTTGCTTTCCTCTTCATATTCCTAGCATAGTATGAAACTTAACATTTGTTCATTGATTTTCCTCACCATAGCTTTGGAGGTTATCTAGATTATACCATGAAAATTGTAATCAGTTAGCAAGCATTGATTAAACGCCATACTATGTATCAGGTACTATAATAAGTGCTAGGGATATGAAGACTAAAGTGAAAAGTCCCTGCCCTCTGCATGTGTATACACATACATATATATTCTATGTATGTATACAGAATATATAGAAAATGAATACAAGGTAATAAAAAAATTCTTGTCTTTATTTGCCTATTACTGTTGAGGACACTACCATTATTTCAGTCACTCCAGGTGTCAACCTTGGTATCATCCTTGTCTACTCACTCTCACCCCACATATCCAACCATTTACCAGATCTTGTCATTTCTGTCTCCATTCTATCTCTTGTATACATCCCCTTTTCTCCACTCACATATCCAGCACCCTAGTTCAGACCCTCATCACTTCTAGCTTGAGCTATTTTAATAGCTTTCTATTTGTTCTTCCTGCCTTAAGTCTCTCTTCTTTGCAGTCTGTTCTCCACTTATGTATGTATGTATGTATGTATGTATGTATGTATGTATGTATGTATGCCTGAATGCATGCATGTAGCCTCTCTGATTATGTCAGTTTACTGAGGACAAGGACTTTCTACTTTGCTCTTCATATCCCTAGCATAGTATGGAACTTAATGCTTGTTGAGTAATTGCTTATATATATTTTATGATATGATCTTTAATATTCAGGTCACATACATTTTACATATATTATGGTATATGGCATAAGATGAAGATCTAGGTGGAATTGCAACCAGACTGCTTTCCATTTTTCTCAGAAGTTCCCAACATATAAGTTCTTCTCTACATAGTTTATATTTTGTAATTCATTGAACATGGCATCACTGAGATTGATTGTTTCCAGTTTTCCTTGTTTAGTTTATTCTACTGAACTTCTAATAGCTGGAGTTTGAAAGTATTATTTTTCCCTCATTCCTTTTTTCATTGTTTCCTTTGAAATTCTAGATCTTGAATTTCTCCAAATGAATTGTTTTATTACATATATGTATGTATGCATGTGTATATGTATGTGTGAGTATATATGTGTATGTATATACATATATATATATATATATATACATATATATATATATATATATATATATGTGTGTGTGTATACACACACATATATTTTTATAGTCTCCTTTTGGTAATTTAATGAGTGTAGCAGTAAATCCATTAATTCTTTCAGGTAGTATTGTCATTTTGACTGTATTGACACAGCTCATCCATGAACATTGAATATCAATATTATTGTTTGAATCATTCTTAACTTTTTAAGGAGTGCTCTGTAATTCTAGATATACAAGTCTTGAGAATGCCTTGGTAGATTGACTTCTATATATTTTATGCAGTTTTTATTTATTTTGAATGAGACTTCTGAGATGAATGAAAAATCTGAGAGACAGAATTTCTGGGTAATTAATATTCAATTTATTGATTAGGCTATCAAATAACAAATTGAGGACAGTGGTCTCTCTGGTAACCAAAGACCCCACATTGGGGTGGGGGGGGTCACTGCATGTTTAAATACCTTTGGAGAAAAGGGTGTTCCTGATGGCTGGAAATCAACTCTGATTGGTTAATAATTAGTGAGAGAATGAATATTATAATGAGAGGTGGGCTTTTTCTAATAAGGGCAGTGGACTTTGATCATGTCAGTACTCCCTCATCATACTGCCTCCAGCAATCTATACAAAACAATCTGTTCTCTGCCCAGTCCTACTTAAGTTGAACAACAGTGGGGTTACAGTAAGAATTCCACCTAGATAAGATGGTCTGGGTGGGGTGAATTTTGGGGCCAGGTAAGAAATGTCCTTGAGAGACTGGATTTTGAATAAAGCAAAAAAAGGAGCTTTGGGTCCCCTATATAAAATTAGTTATTAATATAAAAAGAAAAAAAATCATTTTTCTCACTTCCATTTCAAGTATTTCCTCCTGGATTTTGTTGTGGGCATATAGAATTGCTATTGACTTTTAAGTGTTTATTTTGTATCTTGTTTCTTTACTAAAGCTATGAATTTTCTCTGTTTATTTTCTGGGGTTTTCAAAGTGAAACCATTGTGTTGTCACCAAATGAGGATAATTTTATCTCCTCTTAGCCTATCTTTATGCCTTAAATTTCTTTCTTTTGTCTTAATGCTACCTCTAGCATTTCTAGAACTATATCAAATAACCATTGGGAAAGGGAACAATTTGCTTTCCTATAACTGTTGGGAAAGCTACTGTTTGCCCATTGCAAGTAACATTAGGTTTTGGTTTTAGATAAATACATTTCATCCCTTAAAAAGTTTTTTTTGTTCCTATTTTTAGCATAAATGAATATTTTTAATCATTTTTGTCAAAGACTTTTTCTGCATCTTTTATATAATCAGGTAGTTTTAGGTACTTTTCTGTTCAATATAATTAATATTGTTAAGTATTTGCTTACATTGAACCACTTCCTTGCATCTGTGGCATAAATTCAGCCTAATCATAGTGAATATGAATAACTTTGGGGGATAAAATTCCGTGTTCTTTTTGTTAGGATTTTAAAAAACATTTTTGAATCAGTATTTATTGATGTGTATGTCAACACAATTGTGAGGACACTGAGTACATATGAAAGAGCTGTAGTGGAGAAGAGATACCAGATGCTGTGCACTGGAGGTCTCCTGTGCCTAGAAAGCTCTCTTGGCTCACTTCCACCTCTTGGGCTTCCTAGTTTCATTCAAGACTCATTTCAAATGTCACTTTTTTCAAAAGGTCTTTGTTGGTCAACTTACTTGCTAGTGTCATCTTTTCTAAGGTTAATTCAATTTATTTTTAATATATCTTATGTATATATACATGTTGTCTCCTGTGTAAAGAATGTAAACTTCTTGAGAACAGGAGACTATTTTATTTCTGTCTTTGCATGGCCAGTCCCTAACACATCCACTTGTATTGCCTGACTTTTTTCCATATTACTTTCCCTTCAAATACCTAACATCACATTTCCTGAATCTGATTTTTTCTACGTCTAGAATGTTATATTATTATATTTCACCTTTGCTTCTAATAATTTCTGTAGTTGTGAAAGGCTCAGCTCACATGCCATCTCCTACAGAGAGTCTTATCTGATATCCTTAGCACAGTATTCTTTCCTTCCCACTTTGCCTGTATGAAAAAGAATGGGTGGGATGTCTTCCATAGAGACATTGGGTCATTCCAGAAGAATGGAATCATGGGTGTTTTTTTTCTTTTTTAAGCCTACACTTGAGCTTTTGCCATCACAGGGGGTCATGCAATTTAAAAAGAAACTGACCTACATTTTTATCACAAGAAGAAGATTACTTTAATAAGGCATTGAAAATGTTGATTTTTTCACATGACATCCATCTAGTACTAGTTAACTAAAAATAGCATAAGATAGAAAACTTCCTCCTAAATGGACATATTTCTCTTGGAGGTAAATCTTTACTAGTCTGATGTATTTCAACAATTCTAATGACCTTTCCTGTTTACCAGCTATTCCTCTCCTTCATGCTACATAGACCAATGATATTCATGTTTCTGAAGGCAGAGAATCAAAAGAAAAGAACACCACAGGCCATGATGCTAACAGTAACCAAAACATAGGGAATTCAAGAATATATATCTTATTTCATATCATATAATTTAGGAATTCAGCATTTCAAACATTTCAATTTAGTGCTGAGGTTTTTATTTCATGACTGAGACCATGTTCTTTGTTGGACTTTCATTAACTCGGTGTATGTGGCTGAGATGCTTTTATACCTGCAATGGGAATACGTCACTGCTACCTCCCAAATCAGCACTTTTCAACTTTCTAAAGTAGATCACTGCCTTGGCCTCTTATCTACTTAAGAACAGGTCCTTGGTACTTGGCCTTTATACAAACTGTTTTGTAACAATTCTCATGACTTATCCTTCTAATATTCATCCATTAGATTTTTTTGACCTGCTTGCTTCTGTAACTAGTTATTATAAACATCTTACTTTTAAAAATTATTTTAATTTTTAATTACATTTTAGATACTTCATTTTAACATTTTTTGGAAAAAAATTGACTTTCAAATTGTCTTCTCTCCAGCCCTTTCTCCACCCACCAAGGCAAGAAATATTATATCCTTTATACTGTCATGCAAAAAAAAAATCGTCTTAGCCATGTTGCAAAACACACACATGTGCACACACACACACACACACACAAATAGAGTAAGTGAAAAAAGTGTGCTTCAATCCATACTCAGAGTTCATAGGTTATCTTTCTGGATATAGACGGCATTTTCCATAATGACTCCTTTGGAACTGTCTTGGAACCCTTTTTGCCAATTTAATCCCTTTAATTTCTATCTCCTGTAGGTTAATTTTTCTTATATTGTATCATTCTCAATGTTCCAGTAAAAGTCCAATATAGTTATAGTGAGTAATTTCTACCTACAATACTTTATTCCTTTTGCCTTAGATTTGTTTATATTTTACATCTATGTTCATTAGTGATACTAATCTAACTGTTCTCTTTTCTGTTGTGCAAGTATTAATAGCTGCTTAAGTGTTTGATAAAATTAACCTATAAATGCTTTTGGATGATTCCCCCAGCCTATTTTCTTCATGGCTTGTTCAGTTTAATTTTCTGTGTTTGGGTTATTTTAAGATTTCTGTTTCATGTTTTGGTAATCTCTGTATTTTATGTTTCTATAGGTAATCCGCATTTTAAAACACTGTTTTTAGTAGCATATTTACATGGTAATTTACATGGAATTTACATGGTAAATTCCAATTTTTTTTATTTATTCTCTTATTTTAGTAATTATTTTTTTCTCTGTCCTTATGGATCAGGTTTACTAATAGTTTATCAATTTTTTTGGTTTGTTTTCCATGATATCTAGTCCTCCAATTTTCAAGATATCTTCTTTTGAGCTTATTTTAGGTTTTGTTATTTGTTCATTATCTTCCTTTTTAAAAAAAAGTATGCTAATTTCTTTAATCTTCTATTTTGTGGGATATATGTCTGTGCATACATCTATTTATGTAGAATGTTAGAATATTCTTTCCCTCTGGGAGCTGTTTTAGTCACATGCCATGATTTGTTCTTTGACCCTTTCATTATTCAGGATGTCATTACTAAGTATCTCTGTGTTCCTGGTATTAATTATCGTTTTATTGTATTATGATCTCATAAAATGTATTTAGCATTTTTAAAATTTATTTGTATTTTGTGCTCTAGTACAATCTTTTTCATCAAGCTTTCATGTAGTAAAACCTGTATGTATGTACGTATTTATGTATAACCTCCTGAACAGACCATTGAAATTGACTGAAGGGAAGGGGTCAGATTTATCGTTTAGGAAGGTCACCTTGAGAGCTGAGTGGACGATGAACTGAGGTAAGGAGAGACTTGAGGAAGGGAGGCCAACCAAAGGCTACTGCACTAGTATAGTCTTGAGGTGATAAGAGCCTCCTGAAGGGTGGTGGCATCATCAGATGCCTAATTAACCTAGCTCTTACTGGCTAGATTTCTTTCTTAAAGACTAAGCCTTAAACCTAATTCACCCTGGAGCTCATAGACTAGACAACAATAGATCCCTGCCCAGGCACCACTTAATGGTTATTTTTTGGGTCCTTCTAACTCAGAGTGAATGTAAATACTAATTGTTTCTCTTTAGGCCTTCAACCCTGAGGGTCTTCCCCTCCTAGTTTGATTTTTTTTTTTATTGACTCACTTCTTAAAGAGGCCTATTGACTGAATGGGAGTTACCTCACTCAAAGTGAGAACCTGAAAAGACTGTAGCTTAAAAGGGCCCAACTCTCCCATTGCATCCTGGTCCATTTCTAGTTGTCCTGATGAACATCCGGCCACTGGACCCAGATGGCTCTGAAGAAGAAAGTGAGGCTGGTGACCTTGCACAGCCCTCCGTCACTCAAATCAAAGTCAAGTGTAAGTCATGTCATCATCTCCCTGATGTCTGTCATGGTCCTCTTCGAGAACAAAGACCAAACAGAAGAAGGCAGTATCAGAGGAGGTGGGGGTGTTATTACAAAGTAGAAATGACATTACTGGACAACTGATTGAATATAGGGAAGTGAAAGTGAAAAATCAAGGACGACACCAAGGTTGTGAGATTGGGTGACTTCGAGGATAGTGGTGCCCTTAAAAGTATAGGAAAGTTAAGAAGAAGTGGTTTGGAGGACAAAGGTAGTGAGTTCAGTTTTAAACATGTTGAATTTAAGATATCTGTAAGACATCTAATTCAGTGTATCCTATAGGTAGTTGGATATGCAAGACTGGAGGTCAGCTGAGAGGTTAGGATTGGATAAATAGATTTCTCAGCCATCAACATAGAGATAATGCTGAAATCTCTGGTAACTGATGAGATCATCAAGTAACATAGTATGGAGGAAGAAGTAAATAGGGCCCAGGACAGAGCCTTAGGGTTAGCTAGAGTGACCTGAATAAGGATCAGCAAAGGAAACAGAAAATAGTAGTCCAATAAATAGGAAGAGAACCAGGAGAAAGCAGGGTCACAAAAACCTAAAGAAAAGAGAGTATCAAGAAGAAGAGGGTGATTGACAGTGTCAAAAGCTGCAGAGAGGTCAAGAAAGATGAGGACTGAAAAGAGACCATTAGTTTTGGCAATTAATAAATCATTGGTAACTGTAGTTGGGTAGCTATTGAATGATTTGTGTGACTAAAATAATAGAGTATTGATTAATTTTACTCTGAAAGGATAAAGTTTCTATGGAGTACCAGAGGGTCCTTGTCCCTATTCTGTGTAATATTTTTAATCAATGACATTGAAGGCATAGAAGTTATGACAATTAAAATTATAGATAATGTGAAGCTTGAAAGCACAGCTAACACATGAAATGATGGAATCCCCAAAGATTTCTAAAGTCAGAATGGTGAATTAATCTAGTTTGATGAAATTTGATATGGAGAAATGTAAAATCATATGGTTTAAAAGAATCAAGTGCACAAATATAGGATAGGAAAGGGCAACAATTCATATGACCTGGGAGTGGGGATGGGGTGGTTTACTGGTCTAGAAACAGAAAACGAGGTATCAGTTTGACATAGAAATCAGGAAAAAAAAAGTTAATGAAATATAAGCTTGCATTGATTGAAGCATAGTACCTACAAAAAGATGGTAATATTCAACATTCCATTACGTGTGGTCAGAACACATCTGTGGTATTCACATTCAGTTCTATATTATCACATTTTAGGAATGTTATTGGTAAAGATCTTTTGACTTACATTAGAGAAGTCATAGGGGACACAATAGCTATTTGAAACCATTGAAAGGGCTGGTTGTCATGTGGAAGGAGGATTAGTCTTGTTTAGCTAAGCCCCAAGAAACAAAGCTAGGAGCACTGGGTAAAAGTTACACAGAGTCAGATTTTTGCTCACTGTCAGGAAAAACTTTCTACAAAGTCTATCAGGCCAAAAGTGGAACTTAACATCTCAGAAGGCAATGAGTTTCTCATCAGTCAGTAAGCATTTATTAAGCTCCTACCTCATAATGTGTGACAGTGGTGAAGGAGGAGAGCGACAAGAAGGCATATGAGAGATATGAGACAGGGTAAGAGGGGTAAAGAGGGAGCTCATGTTGAGAGGCTTCAATTTTTTTGTAAAATATGATACAAAGTTCTAAGTTGAGAGGAGAGGGGTGGAAGAGAAGTAACCCAGGAAATTTTAAGAGGGACAAAAAGGTTAGGAAGAGCCACTGTGGCGAGTGAGATAGCGGGTGGGATTAAATAGACAGTGGGATAGTGAAGGATTGCCTAGAATCAGCAAAAGCCCAGTTGAGATTGTGTAACATAAATCTGTCATAGACCCATTCAGAAAGATTGTATGATGTTCTCCACCTTCATTTAGTATATATTATGTGTATAGGAGCAAGGATGGCAAATGGTATGAGTGATCCAAGACTGAGGTATGCAGGACATAATGAGCAAATGTAAGGGGATAGGAATTCAATAGAAGAAGGCAATATATAGTTGAATTGGTTCACCAAGGGTCAAGATGGGGAAAGAGGAGAAACTAGTTAATGTTGGGAAGATTCCCTAGGAAAGAACTAAGGTGTCACAGGATTGGAGGTCATAGTGCAGAAAAAGAGTAGGGTTTTTGTAAGGGAAGGCAGAGGAAGAGGTGAAAAGCCAAAAACTAGATTATGGTTTGTTGGATAAGTGGATTTTGGAATTGTTGAGCATGGAGGTAGTACACTTGTGGGTGATAACAAGATCAAGAATATGAACATCTTTATGTATGTTGACCCCAATTTTGAGAGTAGGAGCTGGGGAAGACAGGACACTTGTGAGGCATGAACAGAATTCATTGAGGAAGGAAGGGAGTGACCTGGAGGTCTGTAGATAAGAGCTACCAGGATTTTGACTGGGTGGTAGATATGAAGAGAGAATGAAGCTCATTTCTTCCTTTCTCAGCACCGACGGAAACAGACTTTTCCCACTGACCTTCTAAGTTGTCTTTGGCATTGGTGGATTGAGGAGCGTGGAAACCTCCACAGCTGCCGGCGATTCAGTCCTCTGAGGCCTGCTCCAGGTTCACTTGTGGCCTGCGCGCCTACGCCACGCTGTGCTGCGCTCCCAGCCCAGCGCAATACACTTTTCTGATCAATTATCCAGGTTGTCTTGGGCTGGAAATTTGTTTCACTCTGTCTTTTTGTGGGTTCTGCTGCTTCAAAATTTGTTTAGAGCCATTTTTTATGAGTATTTGGAGGGGTTTGGAGGAGAGCTCAAGCAAGTCACTGCTTTCACTCTGCCATCTTGGCTCCCCACTATAAATATTTTTAAAGAGATTCAGAATCATTGGATTGAAAGGTATGATCAGTTTTGTGATTCTTGACATATTTCTGTTTTGTTCTCAAGGTTTCTAGCATAAGTCTGCCATCCTAAAAACAATTTAGTAAATTTCTTGTTTCCTCACTTCCCCACCAACTGGTTTGCAAAAGTCCAACAAATCGGTTGACTGAATTCCATCTGTTTGTTTTTAGACCTCTGTATGTGTGTGTGTGTGTGTGTGTGTGTGTGTGTGTGTGTGTGTGTGTGTGTAGAAACAAAAGTAGTGGATGAAATCCTAAAATAAGTATCAACTGAGTTAGGCTCATATAATTAACTAGTTTATAAGACACTGCAGGGTAGAATAATTGCCTTTTTTTTGCATCCTTCTACAACACCTAGCACAGTGTTGGGGCCACAATAGGTGCTTAATAATATTTAGTGTCTAGTTCAAAGATTTGGTAGCTATTAGGTGCCAAATAAATGTTTGTAGAATGAATGATACTAGAATCCTATTCCCTGAATTTTCCTCCAGGGATTTTCCTGTTTGCTTATTTTCTCATTTGTATAATAAAATAATGAATGGAACATAATGACTGTGTCTACATGCGTACATCATCTTGATGGTTTTTAATTGCTTTAGCAGTCATACTGATTTGTGTGTCTAGAGACTGCAAATGACAGCAAAATGACTGACAAGTTGAGATCATTTAGAATTATATGGGCTACTTTCATCTTTCCATTTCCATTCTGAAGCACTGGATTACGAGTCAGAAAATTTATGCCCTAATCCTAATTCTAAAACTAACTCTGTGGCTGCAGGTGAGTCATTTCCATAATCTAATGCTCTTTTCAACTCTTTAAAATATATATATCACCTACTGTACTTATCTCACAGTGTTATTAGGAAGATCAAATGGGATAATAAACCAGAAAGTGCTATGGAGACTAAAACAATTGCTATTTTTCTAGCAATAGAGGGTTTACAATGAATTTAATCAGGACAAGCCTGGGAGATAGGTAGCTCAAGTAGTAGTATCCCTATTTGAAAGACGGAGAAGTGTAAGCCTAGAGGTGTTAGATGGCTTGTGATGCTTTGCACAGCCATGGCATGTCATCCAACACAAATCCACTGAATCGGGGGCCATTGCTGTTTTTGTTAAACCACAGCTGTAATGGTGAAAAGACACAAACACTTTTTAAAAGAAGAAGAGCAAAATGTTATCAGTCATATGAAATAAAGCTCCAAATCACCAGTAATAAGAGAACTTCTAAATCAAAACAACCCTCAGGTTTTACCTTACATCCCGCAAATTGATACATTTGACAAAAGACGGTCCATTTAGAGGGGGTCTGGGAAAATAGGCACTGGTGATGTTGGAGCTATGAATCAGTATAAGCATTTTGGAAAGCAGTTTTTGATTATGCAAATAAGATAACTAAACTATCCATACCCAGAGATTCTTCACTAGTTTTATATGCCAAGGAGGCCAGTGATAAGAAGAAAACTCCTAAATACAATAAAATATTTATAGCAGCACTTCTGTGATAGCAAAGAATTGCAAAAAGAACAGATGCCCATAGTTTAACGAATGGCTGAACAAGTTATGGTTCATGAATATAATTACATATTATTACTCTGCTGTAAGAAAGTGGTCTTACACTCAAATAGAAACAGATCACTGTGGGTAGCAGTGACTTGGAAAACCACAAAATAACATTACCTATATCATATTTTGATATATTTTGTTAAACATTTCCCAATTACATTTTAATCTGGTTCTGGTTGTACTCAGGAAATTTTGGAGGTTGCACCTCTGCTCTAAGAAATGGTAAATGTGATATATACAGAGAAGCATGGAAAGATCCATAGGAACTGATACAGAGTAAAGTAAGGAGAACCAAGAAAACAGTATACACACTAACTACAACAATATAACTGGAAAGAACAACCACACACATCAAAATCAAAAATGATTATTGCAAAATTATGAAGGATAAGTATAGTTCAAAAGAAAAGATAAGAGAAGGTGGGAGAGCTACAAGTGTTGCACATTGCACGTTTTCAGACCTTTTTGATACATTTGTCAGTTATGCTGACCCTTTCCTATTATTTATCTTATTTTTTTCTCTTTAAAAAAATACAATTTGTGGGAGAGCTACAAATGATGCACATTGTGTGTACATTTTCAGACCTTTATGATACATTTGTCAGTTATGCTGACCCTTTCCTATTCTTTATCTTCTTTTTTCTCTTTAAAAAATACAATTTGTCCTATGGGATGACTCTCAGGAAGGGAGAGAGTGAAGGATACTGAGGAAGCTATGATGCTGTAAAGACAAAACACTTCAATAAAAAATTATTTTTAACAAGCTGCCTGCCATTCACAACCTTTATACTAGTTAGGGAGACAGTGAGTTATCAAAAGGGCAAAAAACAGGGGGAAAACAAAACAAAAGAGGGGAATATTGTTTTACTTTGGTGCTGACATAAATATAATAAAAGCAGCAAGGTTGGGCAATAGTGTAAAAAAGGTGTTGCCACCTTTCCTTATTTTAGCTCTTGTTTGATTAATTTGTCTGCCAGTTTAAGATATGACAGTGGCAGTGAGATGAGCTCTGTAGTCAAGTCTCATGTGTTGTCCTGTGTCCTTGTAATTTGCATTTCTCTTATCATTAGTGATGTGGAAAAAATTTTTTTCTATGCCTTTCAATAGCTTGGTTTTTTTTTTACCTTGAGAACTACCTGTTGACATGACTATCTGTCAATTAGAGAGTTGTTCTTATTCTTGTTAATTTGAATCATTTCGTATATATCTTAGATATGTTGCCTTTATCACAGAAGTTGACTAGAAAGATTTTTCCCCATTTACTGTTTCCCCTTCTAATCTTAGCTTCATTGAATTTCTTTGTACAAAACCTTTATTTTCCCATATCTCCCTACATTTTGTTCTTTTGATTTTCTCTTCGCTTTGCTGCTTGCCTTCTTCTTTATGTAGAAGAAGAGGGGCATGGAACAGAAGCAAGCTCAGCACTAGCACTTCCACTCCCCTGCCCTCCTCCTTGCCTTCACCTATACCTCAATCACAAGTTCCTGCCCTTTCTTGCTTTCCCTTCTTCACAGTCCTCCTCCTACCCCAAACATATGACTTGTTTGGCTTATGACTGATACTTCCATAGAACTACCTTCCCCCTGTTCCCTTCCCTCTTCCTTTCTCCTTGCTTTCTCCTGTTTCCCTATTTAATGGAATGTATTTATACACCTAACTATATGTGTGTTTTACCCTCTTTTGTCTAGTTCAAATTAAAGTGAAGTTCAGGTGACTCCTGCCCCTTCTTCTTTTCTATAGCCTTCTACTTGAGCCTAAGAGTATGCTTGAAAATCCTCTACTTCATTAAAATCTTTTTTTCCTCATGTTTTTATACTCAGTTTTTCTGGGTAAGTTATTCTTATGTTTTAGCCCATATCCTTTGCCTTTCATAATATTGTATTAAAAGCTCTCCATTCCTTTATCATAGTGGTTGTTTAATCTTACGTGATCCTGCCATAGCTGCTCCATACACAAACTGTTTCTTCCAGGCTGTCTGCAGGATTTTTTCTTTGACTTGGAAGTTCTAGATATTGAAGATAATCCACAAAGTGACTAGCATTAGGGGCAATCAGGAAAGGGTTATTAAAGGAGGCATTTTAGCTAGGACTTCAAGGAAGCCAGGGGCCAAATATGAGGAGGGCAAAGGTTGCCAGAGGATGTTGGCAGCTGCACAACATCAGTATGCTCTGGTTACATACCCCCCTATATGTGACCTCAGCATATATATCCTGCTTATATCTTTATAATTCCTGCTGTATATCTTTGTAGAAGTTAAATAGCCACAGAGATTTGTTGTATTTCTCCCCATAATGAATGTTCACTGGTCACAAATGATTAATACCTGTGTGTGCACTTCTCCATCAGTGGTACCGTTATTGAAGTATGCCCCTTGTACATTGGGGGTTGGAGGGAGGAGCACAGGACAATCTGTTATTGTCACTTAATTTGCTATATTCTGATTAAATGACTTTTGCATATGTGACCATGACTTTGGGCAGGCTAGTAAAAGTCAACTGATCCATGGTGGCTCCTACTACCTGTAGTTTTGAGAAGTGTTGACCTTGAAATTGTTTTCGATGGTGAATAGCTTTTCTGGATCTCCAAATTTGAGAGAGATGCCTTAGGTGCTGTACTCATACAGCAGATAGGAGGAATTAAGGCATTTTCATTCATATTTTAGGGGATCATGACATGGAGGCCTAGAGTGTCACTTTTCAGGTGTATAAAATAGTTATACTTCTCTAGTCATAATGGCCACTCCCTCAGTTTTCCTTTCCCCTGTGTATGTATAGATAAAGCAACTTTTATAAAGGTTGCTTTTGCTGTTATGTCTTTTGCTTTTCTGCCAAAGCCATTTCCTTTGATACTGGACCCCAAGTAATGAATCTTCCTTTTTAAAAAAGACTCTTCATCTGTCATCTCCCACCTTTTGACTGAGAGGATGGAATGATTTTTCATTTTTCCTTTTCTAGAACCAATATCTGGAATATTCCATGTGTGGCTGCTTTTAGCAGTAGTTTCCATTGTTGGAATCATAATTTTCTTGGTTCTACTTACTGCTGTCTAAATCAGTTTATCCTTGTTCTCCACTTTCCCTGAACTTCTTATGGTCATCAATTCTTAAACCACAATTATATTTCATTAATTCATGATACGTAATTTGTCTGTTCTCTAAAAAATGAGCATCTACACTGTTTTCAGTTTTTTTGCTACCAAGAAAAACATAGTTTAATATACTTTTATATCCTTTCTCTTTGGTCTTTGCTTCTTTCTTTGCCTTACTTGAATATATGCCCAGTAGTAGCATGCCTGAATACAAAGGAATGAAAAGTTTTAGTGACTTTTCTTATATAATTCCTGTCCTCCAGAAACACCAATCCTGGAGTGTGGAGCCTGCGGCCTCCAGGCCACATGTAGCCCTCTAGGTCCTCAGGTGCAGCCCTTTGACTGAATCCAAACTTTACAGAACAAACCCTTTTATAACAAATCCCCTTAATAAAAGAATTTGTTCTGTGAAGATTGGATTCAGTCAAAGCACCGCACTTGAGGACCTAGAAGGCCACGTGTGATCTCAAGGCCTTGGGCTCCCCACCCCTGTGACAAAGCCATTTGAGAACTCTACCTTTTCAGTATTACTGTGCTTGACTTCCCACAGGACCCTCTCACATTGACTATCATCATCTCTTGTTGGACTTTGCTGCTTGGAAATTTCACTTTACATTCTCTCCGAGTTGTTTTAATTTCCTTTCTCTTTTTCTTACTGATTTGTAATAGTCTTTCCTATCAGCTTTAAGAAAGGAATTTTGGCATAGAGACATAAAGTGACTTGTACAGATTTACACACCTTTAAGGTGCCGAATCCAGGAAACAAAACTAGATGTTCTGAATCTGCGGTCACTGTTCTTCCATAGATTCACAGGTGCCACTCTATCAGTGTGTATACACATGTAAGGAGAAAGAGAATATATGCACTGACTCTAATATAGAAGAAAAAAACAACTAGAACAAGGAATTTTTTTAAAACAGGAAAATACAAAGTTATCGAATTTGCTTTGTGCCATGTACCAAAATTATTTGTACCTTCCCTTATTGCATTTCTTCCTTAGATTCATTTGTAAGGTAGTGCTATGAAAATTTAGCAGTGAGCTAACCTCTGTAATGCCAGTAACATAAGTTGCCTTTGGGGTTGCTGAAATGGGTTTTGAGACATAGAACTGCCTATGGAATTAAATAGTACTTAAAAGGAAATTCTAACCCCAGGAGAGGTAGTTTTCTGGGGAAAGGATGTGCATTCTGTACTAGAAAAAGTCCAAAGAAGAGACTTACGCTTTGTTTGGGGCCACTTTGCTTGGTTTTGCTTTCCTTACCTCACCTGAGAGCTCTAGAACAAAGGTGAGGTCATCCTGCCCTTACCAAGGAGAGATATTCGGATCACTGTGCCTTAGCAGATGTGAGGCAAGATGACCAGCAGGTCACCCTGAAGAGAGGAATCCCAGGAGCTAACTGTAGAGAGAAACAAAGAGTCCACTAGATCAACAGAATTTGAGAGTGGAGAGTTAAGATGGGAGACCTTGCAGCAATATCACTGGAGGACATAATTGAGTTTTTCTGGGTAGGCAAATCCCCTGGCAGTATGATCCCCTGTAAATTTAACCTTAGCATTCATGTTCCCAGAGTTATTTCTTTGTACAACTTCAGTGGTTACAGGTATATAATTAGTGGTGTGTTAAAAAGTAGGAGGGTATACCCCTTGTGCTTTCCAGCATGGGATCAGGATTATCTTTTATTATCACTTCATTTGTTATGCTATTTGTTATGCTTCTGTTCAAAGAAGACTTATAAGTACTAGGTTCTGAGTTGAGGATTTCTGTGGGTATTGATCAACTTAAAATATGTTTTTTAGAACAACAGATAAATTTTCATGGGTCTGTGAGTATTAGTGAGGTGTACCTCAACACAGTGCATTGAGGATGTTAGTATTGAGTAGGATGCATGGGTTCCCCATGTCCAGAGACTGCCTTGGCCTTGCTGAAATGGGTTTTGAAGGCATAGAGGAGCTGTAAGAAGTTAAACTGGATAGAAGGTAGTTCTAACCATAGTTCAGATACTTTTCCTGGACAAAGGCTTGCATTCAGTATCAGAAACAGAAAGTCCCAAGGACAGACCCTAATGTTCTTGTGGCAGAACTCTGCCTGGCTTTTTCTTACCTACACTCCCTGGGGAGATGTAGAACAATGAAACTATTTTGTCCTGCTCATATCCAGGAGAGGCTGCTTTTCGGTAGCAAATGTGTAGCAACATGGACAGCAGATGACCTTGAAGAAAGAGATGAAGAACAGAAGCTGGGTACAGAGAGTTGCTCAGTGACTGAGAGATCCTGGGCATTTCCTGAGTGCAGAGCGAAGATGTGATGCTGCCCTGCTGAGAGAGAATGTCACCAGAGGTGATCCTAAAGATTCATAAGTGAGTTGCCCCGAGTACGAGTATATTTTGGTTACGTGAACATATTTTGGTAACCTCAGCATACTCGTTCCTGGGGTATACTTCTTGGTACGCCTTCAACATCCACAGGTGTTCCCTGCACACATCTCCTCAACGAATGTGCTCTGGTCACGAAGAACACTCTACGTGAGTCTTTGCTTCCCTTTAAGTGGTATTATTATTACAGTATCTGTTACCCTTGTGCTTTGGGGATGGGGAAGGGACAACTTTCATTTTCATTTGATTTGTTATGTTGTTTGATTGATGAAAATGTATTTTGTTTAAGCTAATATGTTCACTGATTGCCTGGTAAAAACAAAGTGATCAGTGACTGCGTCTGAGACATAGTTTGCATGGCTGATGACCCAGGATGCATTGACCCTGGGATTTTTTTCCCAGGTCCCAAGTATTAATGAGGTGCCTTTCAGGCTACATTCCTAGAGGGTTTGAATAATTTTTATTTGTATTTCCAAGGATCATGATTTGGTGCCTGGAATGCCTCTTGTCTCAGGTGTATAATATGGTTGTCCTTTGTGAATTTTATGGGTCACCAACTCTGGAGATACATGACCTTTTACAAAAGTTCTTTTTGTTTAGGTTTTTGCCTTTGGTTTTGCCAAATAGTCATGCTCCTTGAAGCCTCCTCTCACAGTGAATCTTCCAGTGCAAGAAAGGAAGGCAAACAACAGGGTAACTGCATCAAACAATTAGCATCTGTAACCTCTCCTTTTTACTCAGTGGATGGAAGAGTTTTTCATTAGGACATCAGTCACTGTTAGCATTGTTTTATTTTACTTTCTTAAAGTCATAATGCACATGATTCTTTTGGTTCTGATACTTTTCTTTCTATCAGGTGATTGACTTTTTTCCCATTTTTTCTCTTTATTTTTCACTGTGTCTTAAGGCACAATAATATTTTATTAATTTGCTGGCACAGTTTTGTTCTGCCATTCACAAAGCAATGGAGCACTTCTTTCTTTCCAGTTGTTTATTATTAAAGTGCTGCTCTGATTATTTTTGTAAGCAAATGATCTTTCTGTGTGACTTTTACTTACTTGAGGTATGTATCCAGTGGGAGCATCCCTGACTCCAAAGGTATGGACCATTTTACTTACTTTTCTTACATAATTGTTTTCCAGAATATTTCAGCTAGTTCAGACCTTACATATTACTACCTAAGATCTCAGTGGGGTATTGCTATAGTTTTTTTTTTTTCCACAGCTCCCTCCCACACAAATAAGTTCCTCTTTTATTATGTTTGCCACTTGGACATTTCACCATATATGTCTTAGGTTGTTTTAATTTCCCTTCCTCATACTATTCATACTTTTAGCAATCTTTCCTATGGCTATTCCAGAAGAAAAGCATCAACATGCTATTTGACTTGCCCTGGTTTATATAACTATACAACGAAGGTAGCAAATTCAGGCCAGAAATTAGAATCTTCTGACTCTAAGGTTACTGTGCATCTCCCATCAAGACTTACACTCTACATGTAGGGAAACTGCAGGTTTTCACACTGATTTAAATGAAGCCAAAAAAGGAGGCAGAGTGAGGATGATTTAATTGTGATGCTGATGGATGAATATAATAAAAGCATCAACATACACTCGTGTTGCTTAGGGAAAAGATGTTGTCACCTTCCCTTACTTTAAGTCTTCCATTGATTACTTTCTAGTCAATTGTAGTGAGGATGTTGTTAGTGGAGTAGGATTGTATATCTGTAGTGCCCAGCGATTTGCCTATGGGTTTAGTGAAATGGGCTTTGGAGGCATAGAACGCAATTAAAAAATTAAATAGGACTTACAAGGAGAGTCTAACCCCAGTTCAGATAATATCTTGGACAAGTACTTGCATTCAATCCTAGAAATAGGAAGTCTGAAAAATAGACTTTCAGTCTTTTTGTGGGTAACTCTGCCTGACTTTTACTTGCTTGTACTCCGCAGGGAGCTTTTGGAACAAAGCATCTGTTGTTTTACCTTATCCAGGAGTTTTCTGGCCACCATCTCTTAGTAGATGTGAGACAAGATGGGCAGCAGATGACCCTGAAGAGATGAAGTCCAAAAGCTGGTTGCAGAGAGAACTTGAATGACTTATCTGAGTGATTGATGAGTTTACATGTGATGCTGTGCTGAAGAGAGAGAAGAATCTTGATGACATGGACAATCCAGCAGCAGTGGAAATGAGTTGCCCCAGTTACGAGTATACCTTGGTTACACATCCTTGTACATGTAACCTCAGTATACTCGTTCCTGGTGTATACTTCTTTGTCCAAGTTCTCTGGCCACAGGTGTTTCCTGGAAATATTCCCAACAAATGTTCACTGATCACAGGTAGTTTCTAGCTGTTTCTGGGCTTCTTTATTACTGGTATTGTTATTGTACTTTGGACTTTGGGCTTTGGGAAAGACAATCTTTTAGTGTCACTTAATTTTACATACTATTTCACTGAAATTATTTTTGTTCAAAACAGTGTGTCTTCTTGGTAAATGTAAACTAATCAGTGGTAGCTCTTGAGGGATGGGTTGAATGGCTACTGACCTTGAATACTTTACAACCTGGGATAAGATCAGTGAGGTCCCTAGAGGCTATATACATAGAATTTGGAGCCTCATGATATGAAGTCTCAAATGCTTATTTCATATGGTTATTCTTTCACTGTATCGGTCACTGGTCCTGTTCCCTTCATCACTTTTCATGTGTAGATACAGAACCAATTTAAAGATTCTTTCTCTTCTTTTGGCCATTGATTTTTCCCACCAGTGACAGTTCCCTTGAAACCTGGTCCCCACTAGAGAATCTTCCCATGTTAGAAAGAACATGCAAACAATAGAGGAACTGCATCTGTCGCAACATTAGATCTATCCCACTGCTTTTATAGTAGGAGGATGGAAGAGCGTTTCATCATCATTTTTCTAACATTAATATTTGGAGCTCATGTAGCTGTTTTCGTTTTTTGTTTTTGCACTACTGGAATCATGATTATCTTTGGTCTGATTTTTTGTATGTATAATGTGAAACATCTTCCCTCATTTCTCTGAAGTTATCCTTTTTTTAAGGCATGATATTCCATTAATTCCTATAGCATATTTTATTGAGACATTCCCCAAGCAACGGGTCTCCACTCTTTTTGGCAACCATTAAAATTACCATTTAAGTATTTTTATGTGCTACATCTTTCCCTCTGTCTTTGAGTTCCTTGGGGTATATGTCCAGTAAGAACATGCCTGAGTATAAAAAAAAATGAACTCTTTTCATCATTTTTTCTTGCACAATTCTGAATTTTTTCAGAACAATTGAACTAGTTCATAACAATACTTTTGCTGAATTACTGTGCTTGTTTTCCCCCAGTCCCCTCCCACAATGAATTTTTCTATCTTATATTATCGTTGCTACTTAGGAATTTCTCTACATAGCCCTTGAAAGTTATTTTAATTTGTCTTTTTCATACTTTTAGTCTTTTTGCTTACCTTTCCTCTGTTGTGACAGAAACTTTATCAAGTGTCAAGATGTTATATGACTTGCCTTGGTTTCCAGAGCTATGAAGCATCAGATCCAGGACCCAAGCCAGCCTCTTCTGACTCTAAGGTCATTGTTCTTCCTTCAAGACTTAGACACCTATAAGGAGACGGTGATTGTTGCACACTGGTTAAAGGATGGCGTGGACTTGGGATTTTGTTGTTGTTATTGTTCTGTTGCTAATGAACAAATATAATAAAGGTGGCAATATGAGCAGGTATGATTAAGGCAAAAATACTGGCACATCCACTTACTTTGACACATCTTTAAATTTATTTCTTCATCAGTGCAGTGAAGATGTTAGTAGTAAGGTAATAGGCATCCCCAGTGTCTGGAGATTTCCTATGGAGTGTTATGATGGATTTCAGAAGCATAGAATTGCTGTGAGCAATTAGATGGGACTTAACAGGAAAATCTGACCCCAGGTCAGATAGTTTTCTTGGACAAGGACTTGCATTCAGTACTAGAAAGAAGTCCAGAGACTAGACCTAATTTTTTTTTTTTTTGTGGCAGAACTCTGCCTGGCTTTTGTTTATTTGTATTCCTCACAGAGTTTTGAAGAAAAAAACCAAACAAAACCAGGAGCTACAGTTCTACCCATATCCAAGAGAAGATGGTAACTCTACCATAGAAGATGTGAGGTAAGATGGACAGCAGATGACCCTGGAAGAGATGGAATCTAGAAGTTGGTTACAGAGATAAGCTCAATGACTATCAGCTCAGCAACATTTGTGAATAGAAAGGTGAGAACATGATGCTTCCCTGCAGAGAGATGCCAACAAGGGAGGACTTTGGCAGTCTGGCAGCCTCAGAACTGAGTTGCGCTGGGTACGAGTATCCTTCGGTCACGTGGCCGCCTACATGTGACCTTGGCATACCCGTCCCCAGTGTATACTTCTTAGCATAAGTTCAGCAGCCACAGATGGTTCACGTACGTACCCCCCATGAGTGTTCTTTGGTCGCATGTGCTCTCTAACTTTATCACTGTTCTCCTGTTGTTTTTATGAGAATAGATCTCTATTGCTTTTTTGGTAGCAGTTAGGAGGGAGGGGGAGAGAGAATCTTGTATTGTTCCTTTATTTGCTCTAAGGTTTGATTGAATATCTTTTATTTAAACTAATATGTCCTCTTATTACTTAGTAAAAGTAAATGCACCTGCACCATTGTTTTGGCTGGGCAGTAACCAAGTGTGCTTAGGATTTAGAGAGATTTGAAGGGCCCAAGGTATTAGTGAGATTTTCTGGGAACTATATGCATGGAAGAGTTTTAAAAAATTCTTATTTGTATTTCCAAGTATCATGATTTGGGACTTGAAATGCCTCTTATTTCAGGTATATTATATGGTTATTCTTTTTTTTTTCATTATTTGATTTTATTTATGTATTTATTTATTTAAATACAAAAAAAGAAAAGAAAACAAAAACACATTGCCATGTACACAACAGACCATAGCAGAGGATTCAATATAAAGCAATAAATTTTTGTTTCAAGAAAACATACATAATAAATACTAGACATTATTTCCAAAGCTGCCCAACTTTTCTTTGCATCCTCATTGGTTTTCTTTTGTTCTCTGCTGTGCACTTTTTACTTTATTTTTCCCCTTCTCCCTCCCAAAAAAAAGAAGACTATAATTAAGTGCACACACACACATACACAGGTATCCATAAACATATATATATATATATATATATATATATATACATAGATATGTAAGATCATATAATGCTTCTTTCCACTTATCATCTGTTTCTCAATAGGTGGATAGCATTTTCCTTCATAAGTCCAAGTCTTTCCATATTTTTCTATATCCACTCTATAGATTGTTTATGAGAGTTTTTTTCCCCCAATTTTTCTACATGCCCTCTATTCTTGGCTACACAGAGTTTTATTTATACAGGAAATTTTTAATTTAAAATAATCAAAATTATCCATTTTATTATTCAACACTGCCCTCACCTTATAATATGGCTTAAGGTCTGTTATTATTGATTCATATAGGCCACTGTTTCAATTCACTTCTTTCCCATTTATGTGTGTGTATACACATAAATATAACACAAACACAGATAACTTGCATATATAATATAGAGAGAGAATGGGGGTAGTGAGAAAGAGAAGAAAGTTTTTTCAAATTTTATCTTGTTTTTTTTTTTTTAATCATTGGGTTTTTTTTCACTAAGATATTTCCCTTGAAAGCATCTCTCTCCCCAAACCCTATCCCCACTGCTGAATCTTCCCATACAAAAAATAAAAGCTAGAGAATGAAGTATCTGAATCTGATCACGTAGGTGACATAGTAGATAGAACATTGGGCCTGGAGTCAGGAAGACTCATCTTCCTCAATTCAAATGAGTCCTTAGACACTTACTAATTATGTAACCCTGTTTGCCTCAGTTTCCTCATCTATAAAATGAAATGTAGAAGGAAATGGCAAACCACTCCAGGATCTTTGCCAAGAAAACCTCAAATGGCATCACAAAGGCTTGGACATGACTGAAAGACTGTACAATAACAACAACAAGCTATCTGATCAAAAAGCATCTGTTATCCTACCTTTTTATTCAGAGGATAAAAGAGGTTTTTCATTATTACTTCTCTGTGATCAAGACTGGGCTTCAGTCAGTTTTTAGAATTATTTTATTTTACATTGTGCAAGTCATTATGTATGTGAATTTCATGTTCTTTTCTTGGCATTAGGTGATTCATGTTATCCCCAGTTTCTCTGAATGTCTCATGTTTTCTTAAGGCACAGTGGTTTTTCATTAATTCATATAGCACAATTTGGTTAAACTGTACTCAAACTGGGGGCTCTAGCTTTCTAGTACTTTGCTATTGTTACAAGTGCTGCTTTAAATATTTTTGTATATACACGATCTTTCCTCTTTCTTTGATGTACTTGGAGTTTATGTCCTATAGAAGCATTTCTGAGCCAAAAGAAATGAATAATTTTAACCATTTTTGTGAAGTTATGAATTGTTTTCCAGAAAAATTGAACCATTTCAGAATTATGCCTTTGATGTATTACACCCCTTGTATTCCCATACTACTTTCCCACACTGGCTTTTTTTTCTTTTGCCACGTACACATTAAGGTAGTTTCAATTTGCCTTCATTATACTATTGGTTTTTATAGCCATCTTTCTTATGCTTATTTCATAAGAGATGTTATTTGACTTGACCTGGTTTACACAATTACAAAGTTTCAAGTTGAGGATCCAAACCAACGTCTTTTGAATCTAAGGTCACTTCTCTTTCCCGCATACCACAGATGCCTCTCCCAACAAGACTTATAGACATGGAGGGAAACCACAAGTTTTGGCACTGGCTTAAATACAGCAAAAAACAAAAGAGGTGAGTAGGGATTATTTTTTTCACTTGTGCTTCTGATGGATAAATATAATAAAGACATCAACATGGACCATTGTGATTTAGGGAAAAGACATTGTCGCCTTCTGTCACTTTTAATACAGAGGTTCTCAAACTTATTTAGCCTACTGACCCTTTTTCAAAACAAGTTATTCAGTGGGCCCCTGGAAATCTACTTTCTTTAACCCTGAAATGATTTTTGAAATTTGAAACATTTCAAAACAATATAAAATATTTTTAAATGATGCATCTTATATTTAACAATTCATTGTAAATTTGTTGGTTTTTTCCTGCATTGAAATTTTGATGACACAATATTGCATCATACAACCATAAAGTATTGTATTATAAACAAGTCATTACACACACATATTCCTGATGATGCATGCTGGACTTGCTTGTTAACACCTGTTGGCAGACTTGACTACTGATAGGTTATAACTTGCATTTTTTGTGTTTGTTTGGAAAATAATGTAATCACTACAACTTTAACTGTTACACAATGATGAAACATGTATAAATGTTTTTTCAAAAATTTCTTCTCTTCTTTCCTTATGCTTTTACCACATCTTTATTTTTATTCAGTGTCCCCCAATTGTACCCAAGTCTACTCCTGTCCCCCTGGACACTCTTAAGGGGGTGGTATCACCCACTTTGGGAACCTCTGTTTAATGAGTCTTCCTTAGATTAATTTACATTTCATTGTAGTGAAGATGTTAGTATTGAGTAGGATGCATGGGTTCCCCATGTCCAGAGACTGCCTTGGCCTTGCTGAAATGGGTTTTGAAGGCATAGAAGAGCTGTAAGAAGTTAAACTGGATACAAGGTAGTTCTAACCATAGTTCAGATACTTTTCTTGGACAAAGACTTGCATTCAGTATCAGAAACAGAAAGTCCCAAGGACAGACCCTAATGTTCTTGTGGCAGAACTCTGCCTGGCTTTTTCTTACCTACACTCCCTGGGGAGATGTAGAACAATGAAACTATTTTGTCCTGCTCATATCCAGGAGAGGCTGCTTTTCGGTAGCAAATGTGTAGCAACATGGACAGCAGATGACCTTGAAGAAAGAGATGAAGAACAGAAGCTGGGTACAGAGAGTTGCTCAGTGACTGAGAGATCCTGGGCATTTCCTGAGTGCAGAGCGAAGATGTGATGCTGCCCTGCTGAGAGAGAATGTCACCAGAGGTGATCCTAAAGATTCATAAGTGAGTTGCCCCGAGTATGAGTATATTTTGGTTACGTGAACATATTTTGGTAACCTCAGCATACTCGTTCCTGGGGTATACTTCTTGGTACGCCTTCAACATCCACAGGTGTTCCCTGCACACATCTCCTCAACGAATGTGCTCTGGTCACGAAGAACACTCTACGTGAGTCTTTGCTTCCCTTTAAGTGGTATTATTATTACAGTATCTGTTACCCTTGTGCTTTGGGGATGGGGAAGGGACAACTTTCATTTTCATTTGATTTGTTATGTTGTTTGATTGATGAAATGTATTTTGTTTAAGCTAATATGTTCACTGATTGCCTGGTAAAAACAAAGTGATCAGTGACTGCGTCTGAGACATAGTTTGCATGGCTGATGACCCAGGATGCATTGACCCTGGGATTTTTTTCCCAGGTCCCAAGTATTAATGAGGTGCCTTTCAGGCTACATTCCTAGAGGGTTTGAATAATTTTTATTTGTATTTCCAAGGATCATGATTTGGTGCCTGGAATGCCTCTTGTCTCAGGTGTATAATATGGTTGTCCTTTGTGAATTTTATGGGTCACCAACTCTGGAGATACATGACCTTTTACAAAAGTTCTTTTTGTTTAGGTTTTCGCCTTTGGTTTTGCCAAATAGTCATGTTCCTTGAAGCCTCCTCTCACTAGTGAATCTTCCAGTGCAAGAAAGGAAGGCAAACAACAGGGTAACTGCATCAAACAATTAGCATCTGTAACCTCTCCTTTTTACTCAGTGGATGGAAGAGTTTTTCATTAGGACATCAGTCACTGTTAGCATTGTTTTATTTTACTTTCTTAAGTCATAATGCACATGATTCTTTTGGTTCTGATACTTTTCTTTCTATCAGGTGATTGACTTTTTTCCCATTTTTTCTCTTTATTTTTCACTGTGTCTTAAGGCACAATAATATTTGTTAATTTGCTGGCACAGTTTTGTTCTGCCATTCACAAAGCAATGGAGCACTTCTTTCTTTCCAGTTGTTTATTATTAAAGTGCTGCTCTGATTATTTTTGTAAGCAAATGATCTTTCTGTGTGACTTTTACTTACTTGAGGTATGTATCCAGTGGGAGCATCCCTGACTCCAAAGGTATGGACCATTTTACTTACTTTTCTTACATAATTGTTTTCCAGAATATTTCAGCTAGTTCAGACCTTATATATTACTACCTAAGATCTCAGTGGGGTATTGCTATAGTTTTTTTTTTTTCCACAGCTCCCTCCCACACAAATAAGTTCCTCTTTTATTATGTTTGCCACTTGGACATTTCACCATATATGTCTTAGGTTGTTTTAATTTCCCTTCCTCATACTATTCATACTTTTAGCAATCTTTCCTATGGCTATTCCAGAAGAAAAGCATCAACATGCTATTTGACTTGCCCTGGTTTATATAACTATACACGAGGTAGCAAATTCAGGCCAGAAATTAGAATCTTCTGACTCTAAGGTTACTGTGCATCTCCATCAAGACTTACACTCTACATGTAGGGAAACTGCAGGTTTTCACACTGATTTAAATGAAGCCAAAAAAGGAGGCAGAGTGAGGATGATTTAATTGTGATGCTGATGGATGAATATAATAAAAGCATCAACATACACTCGTGTTGCTTAGGGAAAAGATGTTGTCACCTTCCCTTACTTTAAGTCTTCCATTGATTACTTTCTAGTCAATTGTAGTGAGGATGTTGTTAGTGGAGTAGGATTGTATATCTGTAGTGCCCAGCGATTTGCCTATGGGCTTTGGAGGCATAGAACGCAATTAAAAAATTAAATAGGACTTACAAGGAGAGTCTAACCCCAGTTCAGATAATATCTTGGACAAGTACTTGCATTCAATCCTAGAAATAGGAAGTCTGAAAAATAGACTTTCAGTCTTTTTGTGGGTAACTCTGCCTGACTTTTACTTGCTTGTACTCCGCAGGGAGCTTTTGGAACAAAGCATCTGTTGTTTTACCTTATCCAGGAGTTTTCTGGCCACCATCTCTTAGTAGATGTGAGACAAGATGGGCAGCAGATGACCCTGAAGAGATGAAGTCCAAAAGCTGGTTGCAGAGAGAACTTGAATGACTTATCTGAGTGATTGATGAGTTTCATGTGATGCTGTGCTGAGAGAGAAGAATCTTGATGACATGGACAATCCAGCAAGCAGTGGAAATGAGTTGCCCCAGTTACGAGTATACCTTGGTTACACATCCTTGTACATGTAACCTCAGTATACTCGTTCCTGGTGTATACTTCTTTGTCCAAGTTCTCTGGCCACAGGTGTTTCCTGGAAATATTCCCAATAAATGTTCACTGATCACAGGTAGTTTCTAGCTGTTTCTGGGCTTCTTTATTACTGGTATTGTTATTGTACTTTGGACTTTGGGCTTTGGGAAAGACAATCTTTTAGTGTCACTTAATTTTACATACTATTTCACTGAAATTATTTTTGTTCAAAACAGTGTGTCTTCTTGGTAAATGTAAACTAATCAGTGGTAGCTCTTGAGGGATGGGTTGAATGGCTACTGACCTTGAATACTTTACAACCTGGGATAAGATCAGTGAGGTCCCTAGAGGCTATATACATAGAATTTGGAGCCTCATGATATGAAGTCTCAAATGCTTATTTCATATGGTTATTCTTTCACTGTATTGGTCACTGGTCCTGTTCCCTTCATCACTTTTCATGTGTAGATACAGAACCAATTTAAAGATTCTTTCTCTTCTTTTGGCCATTGATTTTTCCCACCAGTGACAGTTCCCTTGAAACCTGGTCCCCACTAGAGAATCTTCCCATGTTAGAAAGAACATGCAAACAATAGAGGAACTGCATCTGTCGCAACATTAGATCTATCCCACTGCTTTTATAGTAGGAGGATGGAAGAGCGTTTCATCATCATTTTTCTAACATTAATATTTGGAGCTCATGTAGCTGTTTTCGTTTTTTGTTTTTGCACTACTGGAATCATGATTATCTTTGGTCTGATTTTTTGTATGTATAATGTGAAACATCTTCCCTCATTTCTCTGAAGTTATCCTTTTTTTTAAGGCATGATATTCCATTAATTCCTATAGCATATTTTATTGAGACATTCCCCAAGCAACGGGTCTCCACTCTTTTTGGCAACCATTAAAATTACCATTTAAGTATTTTTATGTGCTACATCTTTCCCTCTGTCTTTGAGTTCCTTGGGGTATATGTCCAGTAAGAACATGCCTGAGTATAAAAAAAAAATGAACTCTTTTCATCATTTTTTCTTGCACAATTCTGAATTTTTTCAGAACAATTGAACTAGTTCATAACAATACTTTTGCTGAATTACTGTGCTTGTTTTCCCCCAGTCCCCTCCCACAATGAATTTTTCTATCTTATATTATCGTTGCTACTTAGGAATTTCTCTACATAGCCCTTGAAAGTTATTTTAATTTGTCTTTTTCATACTTTTAGTCTTTTTGCTTACCTTTCCTCTGTTGTGACAGAAACTTTATCAAGTGTCAAGATGTTATATGACTTGCCTTGGTTTCCAGAGCTATGAAGCATCAGATCCAGGACCCAAGCCAGCCTCTTCTGACTCTAAGGTCATTGTTCTTCCTTCAAGACTTAGACACCTATAAGGAGACGGTGATTGTTGCACACTGGTTAAAGGATGGCGTGGACTTGGGATTTTGTTGTTGTTATTGTTCTGTTGCTAATGAACAAATATAATAAAGGTGGCAATATGAGCAGGTATGATTAAGGCAAAAATATTGGCACATCCACTTACTTTGACACATCTTTAAATTTATTTCTTCATCAGTGCAGTGAAGATGTTAGTAGTAAGGTAATAGGCATCCCCAGTGTCTGGAGATTTCCTATGGAGTGTTATGATGGATTTCAGAAGCATAGAATTGCTGTGAGCAATTAGATGGGACTTAACAGGAAAATCTGACCCCAGGTCAGATAGTTTTCTTGGACAAGGACTTGCATTCAGTACTAGAAAGAAGTCCAGAGACTAGACCTAATTTTTTTTTTTTTTGTGGCAGAACTCTGCCTGGCTTTTGTTTATTTGTATTCCTCACAGAGTTTTGAAGAAAAAAACCAAACAAAACCAGGAGCTACAGTTCTACCCATATCCAAGAGAAGATGGTAACTCTACCATAGAAGATGTGAGGTAAGATGGACAGCAGATGACCCTGGAAGAGATGGAATCTAGAAGTTGGTTACAGAGATAAGCTCAATGACTATCAGCTCAGCAACATTTGTGAATAGAAAGGTGAGAACATGATGCTTCCCTGCAGAGAGATGCCAACAAGGGAGGACTTTGGCAGTCTGGCAGCCTCAGAACTGAGTTGCGCTGGGTACGAGTATCCTTCGGTCACGTGGCCGCCTACATGTGACCTTGGCATACCCGTCCCCAGTGTATACTTCTTAGCATAAGTTCAGCAGCCACAGATGGTTCATACGTACCCCCCATGAGTGTTCTTTGGTCGCATGTGCTCTCTAACTTTATCACTGTTCTCCTGTTGTTTTTATGAGAATAGATCTCTATTGCTTTTTTGGTAGCAGTTAGGAGGGAGGGGGAGAGAGAATCTTGTATTGTTCCTTTATTTGCTCTAAGGTTTGATTGAATATCTTTTATTTAAACTAATATGTCCTCTTATTACTTAGTAAAAGTAAATGCACCTGCACCATTGTTTTGGCTGGGCAGTAACCAAGTGTGCTTAGGATTTAGAGAGATTTGAAGGGCCCAAGGTATTAGTGAGATTTTCTGGGAACTATATGCATGGAAGAGTTTTAAAAAATTCTTATTTGTATTTCCAAGTATCATGATTTGGGACTTGAAATGCCTCTTATTTCAGGTATATTATATGGTTATTCTTTTTTTTTTCATTATTTGATTTTATTTATGTATTTATTTATTTAAATACAAAAAAGAAAAGAAAACAAAAACACATTGCCATGTACACAACAGACCATAGCAGAGGATTCAATATAAAGCAATAAATTTTTGTTTCAAGAAAACATACATAATAAATACTAGACATTATTTCCAAAGCTGCCCAACTTTTCTTTGCATCCTCATTGGTTTTCTTTTGTTCTCTGCTGTGCACTTTTTACTTATTTTTCCCCTTCTCCCTCCCAAAAAAAGAAGACTATAATTAAGTGCACACACACACATACACAGGTATCCATAAACATATATATATATATATATATATATACATAGATATGTAAGATCATATAATGCTTCTTTCCACTTATCATCTGTTTCTCAATAGGTGGATAGCATTTTCCTTCATAAGTCCAAGTCTTTCCATATTTTTCTATATCCACTCTATAGATTGTTTATGAGAGTTTTTTTCCCCCAATTTTTCTACATGCCCTCTATTCTTGGCTACACAGAGTTTTATTTATACAGGAAATTTTTAATTTAAAATAATCAAAATTATCCATTTTATTATTCAACACTGCCCTCACCTTATAATATGGCTTAAGGTCTGTTATTATTGATTCATATAGGCCACTGTTTCAATTCACTTCTTTCCCATTTATGTGTGTGTATACACATAAATATAACACAAACACAGATAACTTGCATATATAATATAGAGAGAGAATGGGGTAGTGAGAAAGAGAAGAAAGTTTTTTCAAATTTTATCTTGTTTTTTTTTTTTAATCATTGGGTTTTTTTTCACTAAGATATTTCCCTTGAAAGCATCTCTCTCCCCAAACCCTATCCCCACTGCTGAATCTTCCCATACAAAAAATAAAAGCTAGAGAATGAAGTATCTGAATCTGATCACGTAGGTGACATAGTAGATAGAACATTGGGCCTGGAGTCAGGAAGACTCATCTTCCTCAATTCAAATGAGTCCTTAGACACTTACTAATTATGTAACCCTGTTTGCCTCAGTTTCCTCATCTATAAAATGAAATGTAGAAGGAAATGGCAAACCACTCCAGGATCTTTGCCAAGAAAACCTCAAATGGCATCACAAAGGCTTGGACATGACTGAAAGACTGTACAATAACAACAACAAGCTATCTGATCAAAAAGCATCTGTTATCCTACCTTTTTATTCAGAGGATAAAAGAGGTTTTTCATTATTACTTCTCTGTGATCAAGACTGGGCTTCAGTCAGTTTTTAGAATTATTTTATTTTACATTGTGCAAGTCATTATGTATGTGAATTTCATGTTCTTTTCTTGGCATTAGGTGATTCATGTTATCCCCAGTTTCTCTGAATGTCTCATGTTTTCTTAAGGCACAGTGGTTTTTCATTAATTCATATAGCACAATTTGGTTAAACTGTACTCAAACTGGGGGCTCTAGCTTTCTAGTACTTTGCTATTGTTACAAGTGCTGCTTTAAATATTTTTGTATATACACGATCTTTCCTCTTTCTTTGATGTACTTGGAGTTTATGTCCTATAGAAGCATTTCTGAGCCAAAAGAAATGAATAATTTTAACCATTTTTGTGAAGTTATGAATTGTTTTCCAGAAAAATTGAACCATTTCAGAATTATGCCTTTGATGTATTACACCCCTTGTATTCCCATACTACTTTCCCACACTGGCTTTTTTTTCTTTTGCCACGTACACATTAAGGTAGTTTCAATTTGCCTTCATTATACTATTGGTTTTTATAGCCATCTTTCTTATGCTTATTTCATAAGAGATGTTATTTGACTTGACCTGGTTTACACAATTACAAAGTTTCAAGTTGAGGATCCAAACCAACGTCTTTTGAATCTAAGGTCACTTCTCTTTCCCGCATACCACAGATGCCTCTCCCAACAAGACTTATAGACATGGAGGGAAACCACAAGTTTTGGCACTGGCTTAAATACAGCAAAAAACAAAGAGGTGAGTAGGGATTATTTTTTTCACTTGTGCTTCTGATGGATAAATATAATAAAGACATCAACATGGACCATTGTGATTTAGGGAAAAGACATTGTCGCCTTCTGTCACTTTTAATACAGAGGTTCTCAAACTTATTTAGCCTACTGACCCTTTTTCAAAACAAGTTATTCAGTGGGCCCCTGGAAATCTACTTTCTTTAACCCTGAAATGATTTTTGAAATTTGAAACATTTCAAAACAATATAAAATATTTTAAATGATGCATCTTATATTTAACAATTCATTGTAAATTTGTTGGTTTTTCCTGCATTGAAATTTTGATGACACAATATTGCATCATACAACCATAAAGTATTGTATTATAAACAAGTCATTACACACACATATTCCTGATGATGCATGCTGGACTTGCTTGTTAACACCTGTTGGCAGACTTGACTACTGATAGGTTATAACTTGCATTTTTTGTGTTTGTTTGGAAAATAATGTAATCACTACAACTTTAACTGTTACACAATGATGAAACATGTATAAATTTTTTCAAAAATTTCTTCTCTTCTTCCTTATGCTTTTACCACATCTTTATTTTTATTCAGTGTCCCCCAATTGTACCCAAGTCTACTCCTGTCCCCCTGGACACTCTTAAGGGGGTGGTATCACCACTTTGGGAACCTCTGTTTAATGAGTCTTCCTTAGATTAATTTACATTTCATTGTAGTGAAGATGTTAGTATTGAGTAGGATGCATGGGTTCCCCATGTCCAGAGACTGCCTTGGCCTTGCTGAAATGGGTTTTGAAGGCATAGAAGAGCTGTAAGAAGTTAAACTGGATACAAGGTAGTTCTAACCATAGTTCAGATACTTTTCTTGGACAAAGACTTGCATTCAGTATCAGAAACAGAAAGTCCAAGGACAGACCCTAATGTTCTTGTGGCAGAACTCTGCCTGGCTTTTTCTTACCTACACTCCCTGGGGAGATGTAGAACAATGAAACTATTTTGTCCTGCTCATATCCAGGAGAGGCTGCTTTTCGGTAGCAAATGTGTAGCAACATGGACAGCAGATGACCTTGAAGAAAGAGATGAAGAACAGAAGCTGGGTACAGAGAGTTGCTCAGTGACTGAGAGATCCTGGGCATTTCCTGAGTGCAGAGCGAAGATGTGATGCTGCCCTGCTGAGAGAGAATGTCACCAGAGGTGATCCTAAAGATTCATAAGTGAGTTGCCCCGAGTATGAGTATATTTTGGTTACGTGAACATTTTTGGTAACCTCAGCATACTCGTTCCTGGGGTATACTTCTTGGTACGCCTTCAACATCACAGGTGTTCCCTGCACACATCTCCTCAACGAATGTGCTCTGGTCACGAAGAACACTCTACGTGAGTCTTTGCTTCCTTTAAGTGGTTTATTATTACAGTATCTGTTACCCTTGTGCTTTGGGGATGGGGAAGGGACAACTTTCATTTTCATTTGATTTGTTATGTTGTTTGATTGATGAAATGTATTTTGTTTAAGCTAATATGTTCATGATTGCCTGGTAAAAACAAAGTGATCAGTGACTGCGTCTGAGACATAGTTTGCATGGCTGATGACCCAGGATGCATTGACCCTGGATTTTTTTCCCAGGTCCCAAGTATTAATGAGGTGCCTTTCAGGCTACATTCCTAGAGGGTTTGAATAATTTTTATTTGTATTTCCAAGGATCATGATTTGGTGCCTGGAATGCCTCTTGTCTCAGGTGTTTAATATGGTTGTCCTTTGTGAATTTTATGGGTCACCAACTCTGGAGATACATGACCTTTTACAAAAGTTCTTTTTGTTTAGGTTTTCGCCTTTGTGGTTTGCCAAATAGTCATGTTCCTTGAAGCCTCCTCTCACTAGTGAATCTTCCAGTGCAAGAAGAAGGCAAACAACAGGTAACTGCATCAAACAATTAGCATCTGTAACCTCTCCTTTTTACTCAGTGGATGGAAGAGTTTTTCATTAGGACATCAGTCACTGTTAGCATTGTTTTATTGTACTTTCTTAAAGTCATAATGCACATGATTCTTTTGGTTCTGATACTTTTCTTTCTATCAGGTGATTGACTTTTTCCCATTTTTTCTCTTTATTTTTCACTGTGTCTTAAGGCACAATAATATTTTTTAATTTGCTGGCACAGTTTTGTTCTGCCATTCACAAAGCAATGGAGCACTTCTTTCTTTCCAGTTGTTTATTATTAAAGTGCTGCTCTGATTATTTTTGTAAGCAAATGATCTTTCTGTGTGACTTTTACTTACTTGAGGTATGTATCCAGTGGGAGCATCCCTGACTCCAAAGGTATGGACCATTTTACTTACTTTTCTTACATAATTGTTTTCCAGAATATTTCAGCTAGTTCAGACCTTATATATTACTACCTAAGATCTCAGTGGGGTATTGCTATAGTTTTTTTTTTTCCACAGCTCCCTCCCACACAAATAAGTTCCTCTTTTATTATGTTTGCCACTTGGACATTTCACCATATATGTCTTAGGTTGTTTTAATTTCCCTTCCTCATACTATTCATACTTTTAGCAATCTTTCCTATGGCTATTCCAGAAGAAAAGCATCAACATGCTATTTGACTTGCCCTGGTTTATATAACTATACAACGAAGGTAGCAAATTCAGGCCAGAAATTAGAATCTTCTGACTCTAAGGTTACTGTGCATCTCCCATCAAGACTTACACTCTACATGTAGGGAAACTGCAGGTTTTCACACTGATTTAAATGAAGCCAAAAAAGGAGGCAGAGTGAGGATGATTTAATTGTGATGCTGATGGATGAATATAATAAAAGCATCAACATACACTCGTGTTGCTTAGGGAAAAGATGTTGTCACCTTCCCTTACTTTAAGTCTTCCATTGATTACTTTCTAGTCAATTGTAGTGAGGATGTTGTTAGTGGAGTAGGATTGTATATCTGTAGTGCCCAGCGATTTGCCTATGGGCTTTGGAGGCATAGAACGCAATTAAAAAATTAAATAGGACTTACAAGGAGAGTCTAACCCCAGTTCAGATAATATCTTGGACAAGTACTTGCATTCAATCCTAGAAATAGGAAGTCTGAAAAATAGACTTTCAGTCTTTTTGTGGGTAACTCTGCCTGACTTTTACTTGCTTGTACTCCGCAGGGAGCTTTTGGAACAAAGCATCTGTTGTTTTACCTTATCCAGGAGTTTTCTGGCCACCATCTCTTAGTAGATGTGAGACAAGATGGGCAGCAGATGACCCTGAAGAGATGAAGTCCAAAAGCTGGTTGCAGAGAGAACTTGAATGACTTATCTGAGTGATTGATGAGTTTACATGTGATGCTGTGCTGAAGAGAGAGAAGAATCTTGATGACATGGACAATCCAGCAGCAGTGGAAATGAGTTGCCCCAGTTACGAGTATACCTTGGTTACACATCCTTGTACATGTAACCTCAGTATACTCGTTCCTGGTGTATACTTCTTTGTCCAAGTTCTCTGGCCACAGGTGTTTCCTGGAAATATTCCCAATAAATGTTCACTGATCACAGGTAGTTTCTAGCTGTTTCTGGCTTCTTTATTACTGGTATTGTTATTGTACTTTGGACTTTGGGCTTTGGGAAAGACAATCTTTTAGTGTCACTTAATTTTACATACTATTTCACTGAAATTATTTTTGTTCAAAACAGTGTGTCTTCTTGGTAAATGTAAACTAATCAGTGGTAGCTCTTGAGGGATGGGTTGAATGGCTACTGACCTTGAATACTTTACAACCTGGGATAAGATCAGTGAGGTCCCTAGAGGCTATATACATAGAATTTGGAGCCTCATGATATGAAGTCTCAAATGCTTATTTCATATGGTTATTCTTTCACTGTATCGGTCACTGGTCCTGTTCCCTTCATCACTTTTCATGTGTAGATACAGAACCAATTTAAAGATTCTTTCTCTTCTTTTGGCCATTGATTTTTCCCACCAGTGACAGTTCCCTTGAACCTGGTCCCCACTAGAGAATCTTCCCATGTTAGAAAGAACATGCAAACAATAGAGGAACTGCATCTGTCGCAACATTAGATCTATCCCACTGCTTTTATAGTAGGAGGATGGAAGAGCGTTTCATCATCATTTTTCTAACATTAATATTTGGAGCTCATGTAGCTGTTTTCGTTTTTTGTTTTTGCACTACTGGAATCATGATTATCTTTGGTCTGATTTTTTGTATGTATAATGTGAAACATCTTCCCTCATTTCTCTGAAGTTATCCTTTTTTTAAGGCATGATATTCCATTAATTCCTATAGCATATTTTATTGAGACATTCCCCAAGCAACGGGTCTCCACTCTTTTTGGCAACCATTAAAATTACCATTTAAGTATTTTTATGTGCTACATCTTTCCCTCTGTCTTTGAGTTTTGGGGTATATGTCCAGTAAGAACATGCCTGAGTATAAAAAAAAATGAACTCTTTTCATCATTTTTTCTTGCACAATTCTGAATTTTTTCAGAACAATTGAACTAGTTCATAACAATACTTTTGCTGAATTACTGTGCTTGTTTTCCCCCAGTCCCCTCCCACAATGAATTTTTCTATCTTATATTATCGTTGCTACTTAGGAATTTCTCTACATAGCCCTTGAAAGTTATTTTAATTTGTCTTTTTCATACTTTTAGTCTTTTTGCTTACCTTTCCTCTGTTGTGACAGAAACTTTATCAAGTGTCAAGATGTTATATGACTTGCCTTGGTTTCCAGAGCTATGAAGCATCAGATCCAGGACCCAAGCCAGCCTCTTCTGACTCTAAGGTCATTGTTCTTCCTTCAAGACTTAGACACCTATAAGGAGACGGTGATTGTTGCACACTGGTTAAAGGATGGCGTGGACTTGGGATTTTGTTGTTGTTATTGTTCTGTTGCTAATGAACAAATATAATAAAGGTGGCAATATGAGCAGGTATGATTAAGGCAAAAATATTGGCACATCCAGTTACTTTGACACATCTTTAAATTTATTTCTTCATCAGTGCAGTGAAGATGTTAGTAGTAAGGTAATAGGCATCCCCAGTGTCTGGAGATTTCCTATGGAGTGTTATGATGGATTTCAGAAGCATAGAATTGCTGTGAGCAATTAGATGGGACTTAACAGGAAAATCTGACCCCAGGTCAGATAGTTTTCTTGGACAAGGACTTGCATTCAGTACTAGAAAGAAGTCCAGAGACTAGACCTAATTTTTTTTTTTTTTGTGGCAGAACTCTGCCTGGCTTTTGTTTATTTGTATTCCTCACAGAGTTTTGAAGAAAAAAACCAAACAAAACCAGGAGCTACAGTTCTACCCATATCCAAGAGAAGATGGTAACTCTACCATAGAAGATGTGAGGTAAGATGGACAGCAGATGACCCTGGAAGAGATGGAATCTAGAAGTTGGTTACAGAGATAAGCTCAATGACTATCAGCTCAGCAACATTTGTGAATAGAAAGGTGAGAACATGATGCTTCCCTGCAGAGAGATGCCAACAAGGGAGGACTTTGGCAGTCTGGCAGCCTCAGAACTGAGTTGCGCTGGGTACGAGTATCTTCGGTCACGTGGCCGCCTACATGTGACCTTGGCATACCCGTCCCCAGTGTATACTTCTTAGCATAAGTTCAGCAGCCACAGATGGTTCACGTACGTACCCCCCATGAGTGTTCTTTGGTCGCATGTGCTCTCTAACTTTATCACTGTTCTCCTGTTGTTTTTATGAGAATAGATCTCTATTGCTTTTTTGGTAGCAGTTAGGAGGGAGGGGGAGAGAGAATCTTGTATTGTTCCTTTATTTGCTCTAAGGTTTGATTGAATATCTTTTATTTAAACTAATATGTCCTCTTATTACTTAGTAAAAGTAAATGCACCTGCACCATTGTTTTGGCTGGGCAGTAACCAAGTGTGCTTAGGATTTAGAGAGATTTGAAGGGCCCAAGGTATTAGTGAGATTTTCTGGGAACTATATGCATGGAAGAGTTTTAAAAAATTCTTATTTGTATTTCCAAGTATCATGATTTGGGACTTGAAATGCCTCTTATTTCAGGTATATTATATGGTTATTCTTTTTTTTTTCATTATTTGATTTTATTTATGTATTTATTTATTTAAATACAAAAAAAGAAAAGAAAACAAAAACACATTGCCATGTACACAACAGACCATAGCAGAGGATTCAATATAAAGCAATAAATTTTTGTTTCAAGAAAACATACATAATAAATACTAGACATTATTTCCAAAGCTGCCCAACTTTTCTTTGCATCCTCATTGGTTTTCTTTTGTTCTCTGCTGTGCACTTTTTACTTTATTTTTCCCCTTCTCCCTCCCAAAAAAAGAAGACTATAATTAAGTGCACACACACACATACACAGGTATCCATAAACATATATATATATATATATATATATACATAGATATGTAAGATCATATAATGCTTCTTTCCACTTATCATCTGTTTCTCAATAGGTGGATAGCATTTTCCTTCATAAGTCCAAGTCTTTCCATATTTTTCTATATCCACTCTATAGATTGTTTATGAGAGTTTTTTTCCCCCAATTTTTCTACATGCCTCTATTCTTGGCTACACAGAGTTTTATTTATACAGGAAATTTTTAATTTAAAATAATCAAAATTATCCATTTTATTATTCAACACTGCCCTCACCTTATAATATGGCTTAAGGTCTGTTATTATTGATTCATATAGGCCACTGTTTCAATTCACTTCTTTCCCATTTATGTGTGTGTATACACATAAATATAACACAAACACAGATAACTTGCATATATAATATAGAGAGAGAATGGGGGTAGTGAGAAAGAGAAGAAAGTTTTTTCAAATTTTATCTTGTTTTTTTTTTTTAATCATTGGGTTTTTTTTCACTAAGATATTTCCCTTGAAAGCATCTCTCTCCCCAAACCCTATCCCCACTGCTGAATCTTCCCATACAAAAATAAAAGCTAGAGAATGAAGTATCTGAATCTGATCACGTAGGTGACATAGTAGATAGAACATTGGGCCTGGAGTCAGGAAGACTCATCTTCCTCAATTCAAATGAGTCCTTAGACACTTACTAATTATGTAACCCTGTTTGCCTCAGTTTCCTCATCTATAAATGAAATGTAGAAGAAATGGCAAACCACTCCAGGATCTTTGCCAAGAAAACCTCAAATGGCATCACAAAGGCTTGGACATGACTGAAAGACTGTACAATAACAACAACAAGCTATCTGATCAAAAAGCATCTGTTATCCTACCTTTTTATTCAGAGGATAAAAGAGGTTTTTCATTATTACTTCTCTGTGATCAAGACTGGGCTTCAGTCAGTTTTTAGAATTATTTTATTTTACATTGTGCAAGTCATTATGTATGTGAATTTCATGTTCTTTTCTTGGCATTAGGTGATTCATGTTATCCCAGTTTCTCTGAATGTCTCATGTTTTCTTAAGGCACAGTGGTTTTTCATTAATTATATAGCACAATTTGGTTAAACTGTACTCAAACTGGGGGCTCTAGCTTTCTAGTACTTTGCTATTGTTACAAGTGCTGCTTTAAATATTTTTGTATATACACGATCTTTCCTCTTTCTTTGATGTACTTGGAGTTTATGTCCTATAGAAGCATTTCTGAGCCAAAAGAAATGAATAATTTTAACCATTTTTGTGAAGTTATGAATTGTTTTCCAGAAAAATTGAACCATTTCAGAATTATGCCTTTGATGTATTACACCCCTTGTATTCCCATACTACTTTCCCACACTGGCTTTTTTTTCTTTTGCCACGTACACATTAAGGTAGTTTCAATTTGCCTTCATTATACTATTGGTTTTTATAGCCATCTTTCTTATGCTTATTTCATAAGAGATGTTATTTGACTTGACCTGGTTTACACAATTACAAAGTTTCAAGTTGAGGATCCAAACCAACGTCTTTTGAATCTAAGGTCACTTCTCTTTCCCGCATACCACAGATGCCTCTCCCAACAAGACTTATAGACATGGAGGGAAACCACAAGTTTTGGCACTGGCTTAAATACAGCAAAAAACAAAAGAGGTGAGTAGGGATTATTTTTTTCACTTGTGCTTCTGATGGATAAATATAATAAAGACATCAACATGGACCATTGTGATTTAGGGAAAAGACATTGTCGCCTTCTGTCACTTTTAATACAGAGGTTCTCAAACTTATTTAGCCTACTGACCCTTTTTCAAAACAAGTTATTCAGTGGGCCCCTGGAAATCTACTTTCTTTAACCCTGAAATGATTTTTGAAATTTGAAACATTTCAAAACAATATAAAATATTTTTAAATGATGCATCTTATATTTAACAATTCATTGTAAATTTGTTGGTTTTTTCCTGCATTGAAATTTTGATGACACAATATTGCATCATACAACCATAAAGTATTGTATTATAAACAAGTCATTACACACACATATTCCTGATGATGCATGCTGGACTTGCTTGTTAACACCTGTTGGCAGACTTGACTACTGATAGGTTATAACTTGCATTTTTTGTGTTTGTTTGGAAAATAATGTAATCACTACAACTTTAACTGTTACACAATGATGAAACATGTATAAATGTTTTTTCAAAAATTTCTTCTCTTCTTTCCTTATGCTTTTACCACATCTTTATTTTTATTCAGTGTCCCCCAATTGTACCCAAGTCTACTCCTGTCCCCCTGGACACTCTTAAGGGGGTGGTATCACCCACTTTGGGAACCTCTGTTTAATGAGTCTTCCTTAGATTAATTTACATTTCATTGTAGTGAAGATGTTAGTATTGAGTAGGATGCATGGGTTCCCCATGTCCAGAGACTGCCTTGGCCTTGCTGAAATGGGTTTTGAAGGCATAGAAGAGCTGTAAGAAGTTAAACTGGATACAAGGTAGTTCTAACCATAGTTCAGATACTTTTCTTGGACAAAGACTTGCATTCAGTATCAGAAACAGAAAGTCCCAAGGACAGACCCTAATGTTCTTGTGGCAGAACTCTGCCTGGCTTTTTCTTACCTACACTCCCTGGGGAGATGTAGAACAATGAAACTATTTTGTCCTGCTCATATCCAGGAGAGGCTGCTTTTCGGTAGCAAATGTGTAGCAACATGGACAGCAGATGACCTTGAAGAAAGAGATGAAGAACAGAAGCTGGGTACAGAGAGTTGCTCAGTGACTGAGAGATCCTGGGCATTTCCTGAGTGCAGAGCGAAGATGTGATGCTGCCCTGCTGAGAGAGAATGTCACCAGAGGTGATCCTAAAGATTCATAAGTGAGTTGCCCCGAGTATGAGTATATTTTGGTTACGTGAACATATTTTGGTAACCTCAGCATACTCGTTCCTGGGGTATACTTCTTGGTACGCGCTCCTTCAACATCCACAGGTGTTCCCTGCACACATCTCTCTCAACGAATGTGCTCTGGTCACGAAGAACACTCTACGTGAGTCTTTGCTTCCCTTTAAGTGGTATTATTATTACAGTATCTGTTACCCTTGTGCTTTGGGGATGGGGAAGGGACAACTTTCATTTTCATTTGATTTGTTATGTTGTTTGATTGATGAAATGTATTTTGTTTAAGCTAATATGTTCACTGATTGCCTGGTAAAAACAAAGTGATCAGTGACTGCGTCTGAGAGACATAGTTTGCATGGCTGATGACCCAGGATGCATTGACCCTGGGATTTTTTTCCCAGGTCCCAAGTATTAATGAGGTGCCTTTCAGGCTACATTCCTAGAGGGTTTGAATAATTTTTATTTGTATTTCCAAGGATCATGATTTGGTGCCTGGAATGCCTCTTGTCTCAGGTGTATAATATGGTTGTCCTTTGTGAATTTTATGGGTCACCAACTCTGGAGATACATGACCTTTTACAAAAGTTCTTTTTGTTTAGGTTTTGCCTTTGGTTTTGCCAAATAGTCATGTTCCTTGAAGCCTCCTCTCACTAGTGAATCTTCCAGTGCAAGAAAGGAAGGCAAACAACAGGGTAACTGCATCAAACAATTAGCATCTGTAACCTCTCCTTTTTACTCAGTGGATGGAAGAGTTTTTCATTAGGACATCAGTCACTGTTAGCATTGTTTTATTTTACTTTCTTACAGTCATAATGCACATGATTCTTTTGGTTCTGATACTTTTCTTTCTATCAGGTGATTGACTTTTTTCCCATTTTTTCTCTTTATTTTTCATTGTGTCTTCAGGAACAATAATATTTTGTTAATTTGCTGACACAGTTTTGTTCTGCCATTTTCCAAAGCAATGGATAACCTCTTTCTTTCCAGTGTTTTGTTACTACTAAAGTACTGCTCTGATTATTTTTGTATGCAAATAATCTTTCCCCTCCGACTTTGACTTGACCAGGACTCACATGGAATTTCTAACCTGGAGTCAAATAATTTCTTGCAACAAGGATTTGCCTTTTCCACTAAATTTTGTTAGTCCATAGAATAAACTTAAACATGTGCCTTGAATTCCATTCTGCCTGCCTTTACTTGCCTTCATTCAGTTAGAAGCTGGGAATAAATAAGCTGTTATCATGCTTCTATGTATTTTGTTTTGTTGTTTTTTGGGGGGGTTTGGGGGGTTTAGGTAGTGGGGTTAAATGACTTGCCCAGGGTCATACAGCTAATAAGTGTTATGTGTCTGAGGCCAGATTTGAATTCAGGTCCTCCTGAATCCAGGGCCGGTGCTCTATCCGCTGAGCCACGTCGCTGACCCTATCGTGATTCTATGTAGTAAGGGCTTTCTGGCCACAATTTCTTAGCTGTACAAGTGACAGTTATAATGATGGCTACCACAGTTTTTGAGGGTGAAAAAAGTGTCCAAGTGTTCGAAACCACTGAGTTTATGGTCTCGTGAGTATACATGTTTAGAACTTTTTTTTTTAGGTTGTTTGCAGAAGGAATTTTGGCTACCATCATACCCATAGGATTACTTAGTGGAGACCTGAGATATGATCCCTGACAAAGTGATGACATCACGAAGTCCTGCCACACCAGAGTTATGTTGCCTTAGGCATATGTGTGTCCATGTTACATTTATTTCTTCACATGTAACCTAGCCACACGTATTCCTGGAGTATACCCATTCCTCCATATTTCCTAGCTACAAGTGATTCCTGTATGTATGCTCTCCCTTGGTTAATGAGTTCTCACATAATAATTTTTGCATATGCCTTTTCCTACTTACAGCTTGTTAAACTGTAGGAAAAAAAATATGCCTTTCACATTTTAGGGTGTGGAAATAATTTTTCTTGTTATTTTACTTTCATTTTTATTGACTAAATGTCTTTTGTCTGAACCCATGTGTTCTTTGGTTGCCTGAAAAACAAACCTACCAATGGCAGCTTCTGTGCTACCTTTTTCAATGGATGCTGACCCATAGAGTACTTTAAGCCTGGCATAGGTTTTCACGACTCACAACAGGACGAGAGTCTCCCTGAGGATACATAAATGGAAAGGAATCCAAAACTGAGGTATTCATTTGTATTTCAATGGACTGTGATTTCTAGACAGTAATATTTATAAACTCAGTTTTATAATATGATTGTTATCGTTGAAATATAAGTCACTGTCTTAAATCTATTAAAACTATCTTTGCTTGACATAACTTTTTGTGATTTTCCTTCCCTGCCCTCAGCTGCAAGCTATGGAACAGAAGAGTTGTTATCCTGCCTTCATGCAGGAAATGTTTTCTAGTCATTCATAGTATATGGTAGACAAGGTGACAAGCAGGTGACCCTAAACAGAGTAAGCCCAAAGGATGTTTGCTGGGAGAAGCTTGACGATGTTAATTGAATTTGTCATCGCAGCGTTGAGGCCTGATGCTCAGCAGAGGGTTCATTTTACCAGAAGACAATGGCAATCCTATACCATCAAAATTGAGTTTCTCTGTGTGTGCATGTGCCCTGGTGACATTTCTCCACATTTGACCTGGAAATTCTTGGTCCTGGTATACCACTTTGTACAAATTCTCTCCTGGTCACATGTGATCTATCTACCTGTGGATGCCCTTCACTACTTGTGGTTTCTTAAACTATGCATAACCATTGGGATGCTGGGGGCAGCAATCTTCTACTCTTATTCTATTTGCTCTGCTAGAAACGTTTTATATTTGAAATAATGTGTACTCCTTTTGCCTCTTAAATGAAAATCTGTTGGTAGAGGGTCCTGAAAGATGGTTTTGAATGGGTGATGACCCTCAGAGTGCTTAACATATTTTCTTTTTTCTTTCAGCTGACAATGATTTAGTGCCTTAAATATCAGTTATTTCAAGAATATAACTGACTATTTTTCTCTTGTTATTAGTATCACAACCTCAATTTACTTCTATACCATCTTATCAAAGATGTATTTTGTTGTCTTTTTCTTTGTTTTTACACCAAAATCTACTTTGATGATAGCCCCGCTTATTAATCCTCCCTTGCTAGTGCTTCTGTGTGTGTGTATGTGTGTGTATGTATGTATACAAATATTACGTATTTCTGCAAATATGCATACACACATGGAGGGGACAGTAAATTAAGAGTTGTGGTGGCACAGAATTGCCAGTAGGAATTAAATGGGACTTAGAAGATGGGAATTCCAAACCCAAATAAGATAGTCTTTCTTGGTCAAAAAGTTGCATTCAATATTGGAAACAGTCTATCAAAAAGAAAGATTTAATCTTTGCTTGGGGGCATTCTGCCTGACTTTTGCTTAGTGGACCTCAGTAGATGACTTGAAGTCCACAAGGTAGTTGAATAGAGAAATCCTGTGACTTAATGAGATCAGCAGTATTTCTTCAGAGGGAGCAGAGGATGTCACAGTTATGGAGCATCAGATTTGGGTTTGTCCAGGAACCCCTACACTCTGGGACCACGTTCCTCTACGTGTGACTGAGGTACATGTTTTCCTGGTATATTTTTTCCACTGTTGTTACTGGAATGTTTACCCTGCAGAAGTGTTCTGCATTTACACATGATTTATTACGGTGTGCCCTTTTACTGGTGGTACGTTAAGTATACCAAATGGAGATCAAGGGTGGCATGGGACTCTTCTGTTGTCACTTTGTTTGTTACGCCACTTGATTAAATGCCTCACGCTTGGACTAACGTGTCCTGTAGTTGGCTGGCAAAAAGCCATTATAGCAGATTCTGAATTAAAAATTTTTGGGTGCTGACCCTGAGACTTATTTGCACCTAGGATACTTCTTCTATATTCTCAGTTATGAGAGTGCAGTGTCCTAGGGGCTCCATAAGGAATTTAAAGAAGTGAATCACTGTCTAATGTATTTCTATGGATCATGATTTTCCCCTGAGATATCTGCTATTTCAGGAATATAATATGTTTTTTCTTATTGAACTACTTAGGCCATTGTCTTAAAACCCATCACAGAAGTTTGTTTCTTTCTTGCTGCCTTGTTTTCCTAATGAAGTCATCTCCCATGGAACCTAGCCATACAGGAGGGTCATTGTGAGTGGTCAAGGCTTCAGCATCTGTCTCCCACCACCTTTTTATGAGAGGAGGTAAGTGTTTTTCATTATTAGCTCTCTAGGATCCCAGCTAGTCATTTGAGGTAATTACATTACCAGAGGACACTGGCAATCCTGCAACAGAAGAGTGGGGCTCCCCAGGATACGTGTATGCCCTAGTGACACATCTTACCACATTTGATCTGAACGTGAGTATTTCTGGTCTATGTTTTTTTGTTTAAATTCTCTGATCATAGGTATTTCTTGTATGTCCTGCCTTTGTGTGTATACACAACTAAGCCCTTCCTACCTTTCCTTTATTTGTGGATTTGATTATGCATTGAATTTTTAATTAGCCATATGTGATCTCTACATGTGTCTTTCTCTGTGGGAGATGATACCTCATGTACCTATGGGGTCTTCTATTATCATTTTATTTGCTGTGCTGCTTGATTTGAACTAATGAGGGCTCTTCTGTTTGAACTAATGAGGGCTCTCTCTTTAGCTAGTAAAGGTAAGCCCATCAGTGGAGTCTCCTGCTTTTAGTGTGTATAGAGCTATGATGCAACATACACATATACACACATACATATATACACATGTATACATATAAATGTAAAGCAGAATTCCTTGGTAGAAAACTAAGATGTAAGAGCCATCAGAGAGATGATGTCACCAGAAGATATACATATAGATATAGACATAGACATGTACATATATATAGATAGAGATAGAGAGATTTATATATGTATACACACATATACATTTATATGCACCTACACATATATGTTTATATGTTTATATGTTTATATATATACATGCTTCTGTGAGGTTTTTGTCTAGAAGATACATCTCTCGAGCCACAAAATATGAACAGTTTCATTGAATTTTCTTGCGTAATTCCTAATTGTTTCTGGAAGGGTTGAACTGATTCACAGCTCCACCTTCAGTGTATTACTTTACCTTTTCTCCCAATCATGTCCTGTCATATTGACTATTTCTATCTTTAATTATCCTTGCCACTTAGAAATTTCAGTTTATAACTGTCAGAGTTATTTTAATTTGTTTTTCCTCTTACTATTATTGAGTCTAGCAATTTTTACTATGGTCATTGGACAGGAAACTCTAGCATAGAGTCAGATAGCTAATCAACTTTCTTAAGTGCCTACTATGTGCCATGCACTGTGCTGAGAGCTAAAGAAAGCCACAATACAGTTTGTGTTCTCAAGGAGCTCACGGGGAGACAACATGCTCATGTACAACTATGTAGAAACGAGATAGACAGAAGGAAGGCACTAACATTATGGCAGACTGAGAAAGGCACCTTGCAAAAGGTCGTGCTTTAGCTAAGACCTGAAGGAAGCACAGACGGGTGAAGTGAGTTGAACATATTTACACAGCTAGAGAAGATCAGATGAAGGACACAAAGCCAGATATTCAAACTCTAAGTCTACATACAGCTTATTTTCATTAAAGTATAGCAGTCTCTCTCAAGGCCTATACATATGTCAAAAAACATCAAGTTTTGGCAAAAATCAGAATACACACAAAAACAGGTCACCACGCTATTGGGAGATAAATATAATGACATATACCAAAAGTAGAAATGGGGCAGTGGAGTACAGAGCTCAGTCCTTATTTCACTTATGGCTTTGACTAACTTGCATGCCATTTTGTTTCAGATTTTGGCAATGGGGTGGGCTAAGAAGTAGATAGAACATGCAAAGAATTTCTAACCCCAAGACAGATTTGTCTGTGGTAAGCTTTTGCATTCAGTACTAGAAACCAACAGCCCAAATGATGGCCTTATTATTTCCAATGGAACATTCTGGCTAGTATTGCATGCCTGCCCTCAGCTGAGAGCTAGGCAATAAAGGAGCTTTTATCATGCCTATATCCATCAAAGGCTTTCTGCTCACCATACTTTAACTCATGGGAACCACAAGGGCTAGAAGGTGACTTCAAAGAAGATACAGATGTACAGACACTCTGAGTAAGTGCATTAGCTTGAATATAGCATTAAACTAAGGTTTTGTTTTTAAAAGCTGTTTGTAAAAAACAAACAAAAAACAAACAAAAAAGAAATCAATCATCAAACGAGCAGAATTCCTTGGTAGAAAACTAAGATGTAAGAGCCATCAGAGAGATGATGTCACCAGAAGATATACATATAGATATAGACATAGACATGTACATATATATAGATAGAGATAGAGAGATTTATATATGTATACACACATATACATTTATATGCACCTACACATATATGTTTATATGTTTATACATATACACACATGTTACATATGTATATATACACATATTTACATATATAAATGATATATATAAATATATATTTATGTATCACATGTTCCTGGCATGTACCATTCTTGCATGTTATGTGGCTGTAGGTGTGCTTTGTATATGCCCCTTCTATGGATGATTTATGATCGTATACCACCCCTACTTCTCTTTCCTCTTCTCTACTACTGATGTATTAAACTGTCAGACGATATTCCCCTTGGGCATTTGGAAGAACTAGGGGAACATTTTAATGTTGCTTTATTGGCTATGCTGTTTGCTTGTTAAGTGCCTTTTTTTCTTTCTCTTACCAATATGTCCTGTGGTTCTGGTTCGCTGCTGACCTAAAGAGTGATGTGAATCTGAGAGGGATTTTCTGAGCAGCCAAGTATGAGGCAAGTTACTTTCTGTATATACACATGGAAAATATTCAAGTATTGGATGCACTGACATTTGTAGTTAAATGGTTTATAACTTAAGGCCAGGAATGCTTTGTGATTGCAGATATGTAGTATGGATATTATTTTAATTATTTTAATTATTTTTTTTTTTAGTGAGGCAATTGAGGTTAAGTGACTTGCCCAGGGTCACACAGCTAATAAGTGTCAAGTGTCTGAGGCCAGATTTGAACTCAGGTCCTCCTGACTCTGAGGCCAGTGTTTTATCCACTGCAGCACCCAGCTGCCCCCTGTTGTGATGGGTACTCTTAAATGTGACCTAGACATGGATGTTTCCAGTGCACTGGACATAATTACTAGCTATATGTATGTACTCTGTCCCCAGTTACATGTTATATCTATCTGTATAGCTATTCCTAATGGTATTGTATTAAAATTTTGAGGACCATACCCCTTGTGTTTGGGGCAAGGGGCTAGGATAGTCTTTTCTTCTCACTTTTGAATATACTGTTCGATTAAATGTATTTTGCTTGAACTCAAATGTCCTCTAGATGGGTGGTAAAAGTAAACTTATCAGTGGTTCCTAATCTCTGATTTTGAATGGGTGCAGACCCACAGAGTAGAACTACATGCATGGGATCGGCTTTCTAAGGGCACAGATGTTTATTAAGAAATTAAAGGAGACTAACAAACAAACTGCAAACCACTTTAGCCTGGTTTGTGGCACATGACTTATATTCGTTACTTGAAATAAACAATCCAAAAAGAATAGTCGGTCTTTGATTCGTGGCAGTCAGAGATGGCTTTTGCCTGCCTACCCTTGCCAGGGAGCTTTGTAGCAGTGGAACAATCATGCTACCCTTATGCAGGAAAGGTTTTCTAGGTACTGTATATTAAGAGACAGAATCAAATATTTGAGGAGAAAAAGGTCAAAATCTGGTTGCAGAGAACGGTGACCTTGAGATGAACAGAATGTGTTAGCAGAGAGTTGAGATGTGATGTCCATGGAAGAGCTGAGGTCACCCAAGGTCATAGGCAAACTTGCAGCATTGAGATTGAGTTGCCCATTGTACCTGTATCTTTCTGCCGTGTACCCTGAAATGTGACTCAAACATACAGATTACCCAAGGTCAGTGGCCATACTAGTTACCTGTATGTAACCCATCCAGCAGTGTCTCTCAGTAACACATGATCTTTCTGTGTTTATTCTTTCCTGCTGGTGTTACATTAAACTCTTGGGAAACATATCCCTTGTGAGTTGAGGGGCTGAGATAATAATTTTCCTTACTAAGCGTAGTAAGTATGTAAGTAATTTGATATCTTTGCTTTGAATTCATGGATCCTCTGGGTTGATGGGTAGGAGGAGTACATTTATTAGCGGTGGCTACTGAGTTCAAAGTGTTGAGTGGGTACAGACTTCTAGAGTTTAAATTAATGGAGCCTCAGGGCCAGCTAGTTGGTGCAGTGGGTAGAACTACAGTCTTGGAGTCAGGAGGACCTGAGTTCAAATCCAGCTTCAGATACTTGACACTTACTAGCTGTGTGACCCTGGGAAAGTCATTTAACCCCAACTGCCTCACCAAAAAAAAGGTAAAAAAAATATATGTAGGACTTTTGGGGCAGCTTGGTGGCTCAGTGGAATAGAGCACCTGACCTGGACTCAGGAGGACCTGAGTTCAAATCTGACCTCAGACACTTGACACTTACAAGCTGTGTGACCCTGGGCAAGTCACTTAACCCCATTGCCTAGCCAAAAAAAAAAATTAATGGAGCCTTACAGAGTTCAATGGCCATGTGTTTGATATACATGCCTCTCAAAGAATGTTCCCCCATCACACGTGATCTCTACCTTTATGCCTTTTCCTACTGGTTCAGATTAAACCATTAGGAAACATACCCATTGTGCTTTTAGTGGGGCTAGGATAATCTCTTCAAGTTACCTTCTTTGATTTGCTATTTGATTAAGTGTCTCTGTTTGATTTATGTGTCCACTGGTTGACTGATAAGAGGAAAACCCATGAGTTGGAGCTCCTGATCTCTGTTTTTGACTGGGTGCTAACTTGAGTATCTTGAGTCTCAGATTGATTTCCAGAGGGCATAAAAGTAAGGAATTAACAGGGACTTATGAGGAAATAATAAACCACCCAAGATTGTTTTTGTGCACAGGTTCCTTACTAAAACCTAGGATATATAACCCTAAATAACAGTTGTAATCTTTGCATGGGGTTACTGTGCCTCATTGTTGCCTGCCTGCCCTCAGCATCTTAGTAACACAGGGTTGGTTTATCATGCTGCTCTTATGCAGAGAATACTTGCTCTGCATAGCAGACAGAAACCAAAGACATGAGAAGGCAAGCTTGAGGAGAAGAATCCAGAAGGACATTGGTAGTAAATGGGAACATTAGAATTTAGTTGCCCCAGCTACACATATGCCCAGGTGACGTGCTGCTCCACATGTGACCTCAGCATATGTGTTTCTGTTGCATACCTCTTTATTCAAGTTCAATGACCCTGGGGTTGTTCAGTAATCACTGATGTTATCTTTGGCAAACCAGTATCACTGAGACTGAGTTGCCCCAAGTATCTGTATATTTTGGTTATGTGTCCTCCCAATCGTGGCCTAGATGTACAGGTTCTTGGTGTATACTTCTTTGCACAAATTCAGTGACCACATTACTTGTGTGTGCCTCCTCAAAAATGGTCAAATGTGATCTCTAGGTATATCTCGAAGTGTCCTTACCTACTGCAAGAATATTAAACTTTTGGGGAGCATATACTTTGTGCTTTTGGAGGGGCTAAGATAATCTTTTCCTCTCACTTTCTTTGCTCTTCTGTTTGACTAAATCAGTGCCTTTTGCTTAACTCATGTGTTTTTGGTTGGCTGGTAAAAGTAAAACCAAGAGTGTCAGCTCTTGGGCTCTGTTCTAGAGTGAGTGCCAATCCCCAGAGTGTTTTGGGCCTGGGGTTGGTTTTCTTGGGGCATAGACATATGTTAAAATCTTCAACAGGGCTTAAAAGGACATTCTAAAACACCTCATATGATTTTGGGGCACAAGAACTTTTCTTCTTTACTAGAAACTGTCAATCCAAAGAATAGTCTTAATCTTTGCATGGTAAAGCTTGCCTGCCTTTGGCCTGCCAGCACTCAGCAGGATGCCTGTCAGGCTGCCCTTATGCGGGAAAGGCTTTCCAGGCACTGCACTTTAATAAGCAGAAGCCAACAGGAAATCCTGAAGAGAGAAAGGCCAGAAGCTCATTGCAGAGAGTAGCTCAAGGACTATGAGGTCAGCAGAGTTGAAATGTGGTATCCAGTAGGGAGATGAGATCATTAGAATGTATCATCAAAGAGCTAGGATGTGATGTACAGTAGACATGAGGTCACCAGAGGACTTTAGTAAACCTGCTGCATTGAGATTTAGTTGCTCCAGGTAAATTTTTGCCGATGACACATAACATTACACATGAAAGAGACATACATTTTGATGGTGTATCCCTTTTTGTCGTTTCATTTCCAAATCTTCATGACCCCATTTAGGGTTTTCTTGGCAAGGATACTGGAGTGGTTTGCTATTTCCTTCTCCAGCTCATTTTATAAATGAGGAACTGAGGCAGAGTTAAGTGCCCTGTCCAGGGTCACATAGCTAGTAAAGTGTCTGAGGCTGGATTTGAACTCGGGAAGATGAGTGTTCCTGATTCCAAACCCAGTGCTCTATGTGCTGTGCCTCCTAGCTGGCCCTGTATCCTTTTAAACATGCCAGTTCTTGGTATATACTTCTTTTTACAGTTTCAGTGGCAACATCTGTTACCTATATGTTCTACTTTCCACATATGATCACCCCGTGTTCTCTCTCACATTGGTGCTATATTAAACTCTTGGAAAGCATAACTTTTCTGGGGTTGGGATAATCAACTAATGAACACACCCTATCTCCTCGAGTGGTCAGTGGTCACAGGCGATATCTTTGTCAAACCTGGAGCACTGAGATTGAGTTGCCTTTCATTCTGTGGTGATGTGTAACCCTACACATGACCAAGACGTATGTGTACCTCATGTATACTTATTGATACAACACTGATGGCCACAAGTATTCACTGTACCTATCCACTGAAAAATGGGAGGATTCACTTTCTTTGCTCTGTTGTTAGACTAAATGCTTTTTTAAAAATAATATTTTATTTTTTCTCAATTATATATAAGGACATTTTTAACATTTGTTGTTGCTTTTTTTTTTAAGGTTTGAGTTCCAAATTCCATCCCTCCCCTCCCTGAGAAGGTAAGCAATCTGATATAGATTATATATGTGCAAACATGTAGGACATTTCCATATTAATCATTTTATACAAGAATACTCAAAGAAATAAAAAGAAAAATAATATGCTTCAGTCTGGATTCAGACAACGTCAGTTTTTTTCTCTGGAGGAGGATAGCATTTTTCATCATGGGTATTGGGATTGTCTTGGATCATTGTATTGCTGAGGATAGCTAAGTCATTCACAGTTGATCATCATAGAGTATGGCTGTTATTTTGTATAATGTTCTCCTGGTTCTGCTTACTTCACTTTGTATCAGGTTTTTCTGAAATCATCCTGCTCATCATTTGTTATAGCAAATAACATTCCATTACAATGATATACCACAACTTGTTTAGTCATTCCCCAATTGTTGGGCATCTTCTCAATGTCCAATTCTTTCCCATCACCAAAAGAGCTGCTATAGATATTTTTGTACAAATGGGTTCTTTCCCCTTTTTTTAATCTCTTTGGGATACAGACCTAGCAGTGGTATTTCTAGATCAAAGATCATGCACAGTTTTATAGCCCTTTGGGCATAGTGCCAAATTGCTCTCCAGAATGCTTGAATCAGTTCACAACTCCACCAACAGTGCACTAGTGTCTCCATTTGCCCACATCTGTCCTTTAGCATTTGTCATTTTTCCTTTTCTGTCATATTAGCTAATCTGATAGGTTTGAGGTGATATCTCAGACTTGCTTTAATTTGCATTCCTCTAATACTGATAATTATATGCTTTTTTTTTTTGCATAAACTTATGTCCTCTGGTTCACTCGTAAGAGGAAACCCACCAGTAATGGCTCCACAGGCTCTACTTTTTAGTGGGTGTTGACCCCCAGAGTCCTTTAACACTGGATTAGGTTCAAAATAAATCAGCCTTATACAAAAGTTCTCACCTCAACTCAAATGATTTCCTGAGAGAGGTTCTTTAGTGTAAGACAGGCAGATGAAGACTAGATTTTGAGTGGGAGGATCAATTTGGTTTTGATTGCCTGCCCTCTGCTGTGTACTGTGGTACAAAGGGGCTGTCATTTTGCCTGTATCTACAAAAGGCCTTCTGGACAGCATTCCTTACCAGATGTAAGCCAATGTGACCAGGAGGTAACCATCAGGAGAAGAATCTAAGACATTCAGTTACCATAGGACATTAGCAATCGTATAGCATCAGAGTTCGGTTGTCCTAGCCATATGTATGCCCTGCTGATATGTAGCCATACTTGTGACCTCAACATATATGTTCCTATTGTATACTTCTTTGTGCAAGTTCATTGGTCACAGCCATTCATAGTACCTCCCCCACTTCCTCATGAATATTCAAAGTCACAGGCAATATTTTCAACAAACCCACAGTATTGGAATTGAGTTACCCTGGATAGATGTGTGCCCAGGTGATACATAACCCTACATGTGGCACAGACATATGCGTTTCTGTTGCACACTTATTTTTTCAGGGTCACTGACCCCAGGTCTTTCTCATTGTACATATTCTTTCCATGAATGTCCAACAGTCACGTATATCTTTACAAACCTGCAGCATTGAGATTGAATTGCTCTAGGAACATGTGTGCCTCAGTGATATGAACCCCTATATGTATATGTTCCCTTTATATACTTCTTTGTAAAAGTTTAATGACCACAAGCTATTCATTGTGGAAAATGTTCCACTATCATGTGATTTCTACCTGGGTGCCCTTTCTTACTAGTTCAGTTTTAAATTACTGGGGAACATAGCACTTGTGGCTTGGCAGGAGAGGGGTGGAACTGGAATAATCTTTTCTTGTTACTTTTTTTGACAGGAACCCAGCATTACTAGGTAAACCTAAGAAGAGGGAGTCCAGAAGCTGATAGTAGAAAATACCTCTGACCAGGAGATCAAGGAAGAGATGAGATCTCCAGAGTTCATCCTGCAGAAGTGTGACTGAGTTATCCTGAGTATCTGTATGTCTTAGTGACACATGGAAGTAAAAGTGACCAAGACCTACAGGTTCTCAGTGTATACTTGTCTGTACAAGTTTACTGGCCACCTCATTAACTATATGGACTCCTTCCACAAATGTTTCCCAGTCACATGTGAGCCTTTCTTATATGCTTTTCTTAATGTCCGGTATTAAGCTCTTGAGAAAGATATTCCTTGTGCTTGTGGAAAGCTGAGGCCAACTTTTAATCAAATAACATAGCATAAAAAAATTGATAGCAAATATCTTTTTACTCAACCTCATATATATCCTGGTTGGCTGGTAAGAGTAAACCAATTGGTGGCAGTTCCTGATCCTGATTTTGAGTGGGTGCTGACCCTGGAATGCTTTGGGCCTTAAATTGGCTTTATGAATCATTGAGCTAATAGGAAATAAAACAAGAATAACCATTAAATTTTAAGCCACCTCTAATTGTTTTGTGCTACAAGGACTTGTATCCAGTACGAGAAACAGATAATCCAAAGAAGAATCAATCTTTGCATTGGCTCACCATTTCTCCCTTTTGCCTGTCTGCTGTCAGTAGGGAGTTAGTAACAAAAGGGCTGTCATGCTGTCCTTATGCAGGAAAGAATTTCTAAGCACCATACTTTCACACACAGCATTGCCAGAACAAAGCCCTGAAGAAAGTTCAGAATCTGGTTGGCAAGGTTTGCTCATTGACCATGAGATCATAAGAATGTACCAGAGGGTTGCAGTGTGATGCTTTGTAGAAAGATGAGAATACCAGAGGTCATTGACAAACCTTCAGCCTAGAAAATTAGTTGCCCTGGATAACCATTTGTCTTGGTTACATTACCCTCTAAATGTGACCTAGACATACAGGTTCCCAGTGTATACCTCTTCATACATGTTCGATGGACACACTCAATTGTTTGTCCCAAATGTTCCCCAATCACTTACAATCTCTTCCTACGTGACCTTTCTTTTTTTGTGTATTAAACTGTGGGGAAATGATACTCCTTTTGCTTTTGTGACTGGCTGGGATAATCCTTTATTGTCACTTTCTTTCCTTTGCTGCTTGATTTAATGCATTTTGCCCAAACTCTGATGGCCTCTGCTTTGCTGGTAAGAGTAAACTTGCATCATCAGTAACGGAATCTCTAAGTCAATGAGTATAGACATTTTAGTTACTTTACTTGCATAATTCCAAATTGCTTTCCCAAATGATTATCACATTTCAGCATTCCAATAATGTGTTAATGTGCCTATCATTCCACTACCCCAACACTGGCTATTGTAATTTTCTGTCACCCCTGTCAACTTTCAGGTTGTTTTGACTTCCATGTCTCTTATTAGTGATTTGAAACATTTTTTCATATGGTTGTTAATACTTTACAATTTCCCTTTTGAGAACTATTTGTTCATGACTCTTGACAACTTTATCTAATGGGGAACATAGTGGGGAGAGTGGCCATCCTTGCTTTATTCCCGTATTTGTTGGAAAAGGTTTTAGTATATCATCACTACATATGAAGCTTTTGGATCTCAGCAGATACTTTTTATTATATTAAAAAGGTCCCTCGATGCTTATGCTTTGAATCATTTTTCACATAAATGAGTGTTGTATTTTTAAAGGTTTTTTCTATATCTATTGAGATAATCATGTGGTTTTCTTATGTTTTTATTATTTTTAATATGCCTAATTACATTGATTTTTTTCCCTGCTATTGTTGAACCATCCTTGCATCCATGGAATAAGTACAACTTTGTTGTAATGAATGATTTCCTGGATAAGTCCCTGTGGTCTGTTTCACAGGATTTTGTTTAAAAATTTTAAATTGGAGCCCAAATGGCAGTATAGAGCCAGCAACCCAGTTGTACTCTCCTAACATTCTTCTCCAAACAACTTTAAAATAATGCCTCAAATCCAATTTTGGTGTGGCATAGCCAACAAAAGGTGGAGGTAAGATATTTCTGACATTGGGATGGGGGCTGGCTTGGAGCACACATGGGGGCAGCACTAGCCATGAGGCTTTGAGGCAGTTACAACAGTGGCAACAATAGCTTCAGGAACTCTCAGCCCAAAGATGGTAAGGAGGTTGGACAAGAGGTCAGAAAGATATTACAAAGCACCTTTTGCTGGCACTGGATAGAACACTGGTTCTGTGGCAACTCCATTGCCTCTTCAAATTTTTAAATGCATATCTTGTTCATTAACCCTCTCTTTTATTTTGTTAATATATGATTTTTTTCAGTGAGGACTACGTCACTTGCACCCCCAAAACTTTGCTATGTTGTTTCATTATGACCATTTTCTTTTAATATATTTTTGTGATTTCAGAAAGGGATATTAAAATCTTTTTGTCACTATTGTGTTGAAGTCTATGACGCCTTGTAGTTCATTGATGTTTCCTCTATGAATTTAGACACCAAGGCATTTGAAGCATATAAGTTTAATATTAATATTATTTTGTTGTGTGTGGTTCTTTTCAGCATAACATGGTTTCCTTGTTTATCCTTTTTATATTTTGAATATTTGATGTTGCTTTATCTTGTAACATGATTGCAACTCCTGGTTTTTTTTGTATTCATCTGATGCATACTCATTTTCTTCCTATCTCTTAATTTGTATTGTTTGTATGTCTTTGCTTTTAAATGTGTTTCTTGTAAGCAACAGATTTTTTTCCCCTAATACAATCTGTTACTCTTTCATTTCATTGCATTGTTTAATCAATTTCATATTTAAAGTTATAAGAATTAGGTTTATATTTTCCTCTTTTTGTCATAGAATATATATGTATGTGTACATACATGTATGTATGTGTGTGTATGTATGTATGTATGTGTGTGTGTATGTATGTATATGCAAGTGCATACGCACACACAAACACCCTTATGCAAATTAGAATTTTCCTGCCTGGCTTTTGTTTACCTGCCCTAAGCTGAGTGCTATGGATAAAAACAGCCATCATACTTCTTATATCCAGGAAAGTTCAGCATTGCTTAGTAAATGGGAACCAGTATGGCCATCAGCTGACCCTAAAGAGAAGCAGAGCATCTCTATAGAGAGTCAAGATGGGATATCCTAAAAGAAACGTGAAATCACCAGAGGACAGCTGCAATCTGGTATCATCAGACTTGGGTTGCCCCAGCTACATGTATGCCCTGGTTACTTGTTGTTCTACATGTGACCTCAACATACATGTTCCTGTTGCATACCTCTGACATAGTTCAGTATTCAGTGGCCTCCGACATTTACTGTTGTTCGTGTCCTTTATTTTTGAAGAGGACCAGTGACATCACAGGATGATGCCTTGATTTGCGTGTGAATTGGATTTAAGTGAAGCAGAGTTGCACTCACTTATACCTATGTCCTGCATGAGTGTTCAGTGGATAAAGATGATATTGTTGGCAAAGCTGTAGCACTGGAATTGAATTTTCCTGGTAAATATGTGTCTTGCCTATGTTTTACCATACATGTAATAGATATATATTTTTCTGGTGTATTTCCTCTTTGTGTAAGTTCAGTGGCCACAAACGTTCACTGTGTATATGTTTCCAATTGTTATCATCACATTCTCCTCATGTTTGCCCTTTCCTACTAGTTAAGTATTAAATGGTTAGAATACCCCGTGGTTTGCTTTTTTTTCAATAGAGGCAGGGTCATATAATAATTGTCGCTTTTTTTTTTTTGCTATATGGTTTTATTAAACACTTTTTCCTTAAACTCATTTGTCCCCTGGTTGGCTAGTAAGATCTGACTTTATTTGTGTGAAAAGTGTTCTGCAATTGTGTTTATATAGTCCCTGGGTTTGTCTTATCAGGTAGATTCCTAAGTACTTTATATTTCCTGCTGTTATTTTAAATGGAATTTCTCTTCCTGCTGGGTTTTATCAGTAATACAAAAAAAATATACTAATGACTGATGTGGGTTTATTTTATATCTTGCAATTTTGCTAAAGTTGTTAACTGTTTCAACTATTTTTTTTAGTTGATTCTCTAATGTTCTCTAAGTATACGATCATATTTGCAGTGATAGTTTTTTTTTTCCTCATTGCCCATTTACATTCCTTCAGTGTCTTTTTTTGTCTTATTGCTCTAGCTAACAATACAAATACGGTATTGAATAATGGTGATGATAATGAACATCCTTGTTTCACTTCTGATCTTACTGGGAAGGCATCAAGTTTATCCCCATTACAGATAAATGCTTACTCTTAGTTTTAGATAGATACTACATTTTAAGAAAGTTTCCATTGATTCCTATGGTTTCTAGTATCTTAATAGAAATGAGTGGTTTTTTTTGTCAAATGCTTTTTCTTCATCTGTTGATATGATCATGATTTTTATTATTATTGATGTAGTCAGTCATGCTGATACTTTTCCTAATATTGAACCAGCTCTCTATTCCTGGTATAAATCCCACCTGGTTATAGTGTATGATCTTTGTGATATATTGCTGTAATCTCCTTGCTAGTATTTTATTTAAAATTTCTGCACTGGTATTCATTAAGGGAATAGATATAGATATAGATATAGATATAGATATAGATATAGATATAGATATAGATATAGATATAGATATAGATATAGATATAGATATAGTAAGTATTGATCCATTTCACTTAGATTGTCAGTTTTAGTGGCATGTAATGGGGTGAAATAACTCCTAATAATTGCTTTAATTCCATCTTCATTGGTAGTACATTCATCCTTTTCATTTTTTAATCAAATTAAGCAACGGGCTCAGCTGTTTTATTGTTTTTCCCCCATAAAACTAGCTCCTGGTTTTATTTATTAGTTCAATGGTATTTTTACCTTAAATTTCATTAATCTATCCTTTGATTTTTCAGGATTTCCAATTTAGTGTTGAACTAGGGATTTTTAATTTGTTCTTTTTCTAGTTGTTTTAGTTGCATGCCCAATTCATTGATCTATTCTTTCTCTCTTTTATTGATATACACATTAAAAGATATAAATTTTTCCCGAAGAATGGCTTTGGCTGCATCCCACAGATTTTGGAATGTTGTCTCATTGTTGTCATTGTCTTTAATGCAATAATTTATTGTTTCTTTGACCCACTCATTCTTTAGATTAGCTTATTTACTTTCTAATTAACTTTTAATATATGTGTCCATGGCCCTTTATTAAATGTAATTTTATTTTATTATGGTCTAAAAAGGATGCATTTAATATTTCTGTTTTTCTTCATTTGGTTGTATAGTTTTTATGCCCTAATACATGGCCAATTTCATGTACAGCTGAGAAAAGGGTATGCTTCTTCCTATTCTCATTCAGTTTTCTCCAGAGGTCTATCATGTCTAACTTGTATGAGGTGGGGTGGGGTTTGAGTAGAGGTGGGAGTGTCAGAGAGGAGAATGGCTAGACCTACCATTTCTTCTATGTAAGGAATTCCCTGTGTTGAAACTTCCTCAACCATGTAGATCAACAACTTGTAGTCTTAGAGAGTTGCCTGGGGCAATGAAAGGTTCAGGTTTCTCAGTTGTCATATAGCTAGTATGTGTTACGGGCAAGACGTGAACTCGAATCATCTGACTCAAGGCCAGGCCTCTCTAGCCACAATACCACACTATCTCTTGCTATTTGTCTACACCATGACATGAAGTAAAGATATCCCACTTCATCAATGCTGTAATAAATAAGGCAATATATTAAAATTTTGAAAACATAGGATGAAGGAAGAGATTAATTAAATTTCTTAGTATTCATTCATCAGGTTCTTTAAAGAAATGTTATCATTGAAGATTTTTTTACTGATTGGTTGTGTCGATTTCCTTACCAAGTCTCTTATTTTTAATTTAGTTATTTGGATTCATAATACTTTGTCAATAGCATGTCCACTATTAAATGTATCACTATCATTAAGAGCAGAGATATAGCATGGAAAAATAAATTACATTCATTTTTCCATTGAGTTATAATAAATAGCATGTTAAATAGTTAAGTCCAGGCACATTCTGAACACTTACTGAGGAAGAAAAGAAAAAGCTCCTGAAAAACATATCTTGGGATGCAGCATTACCACAGGGAAATCCAATTCATATTTGCTTAGATTTACTTTAAGAAAAAACCTTGAAAATGAGACAGTCTTTGTTGTAGTAGTCCCATTTAATCTGTACATGAGAGAACTGTGATAGGAATTGTACCAAAGTGATTTGGATACTTCTTTCCAAATCCTGGCACTTTTAAAGAGAAAAGATTTAGCTTCTATAGTGGGATTATTCATGTGAGTAATAAAAGAAAGCATCTAAAGATATATGAAACTATGGGGTCAGGGTGAAAAATCCCATTTGGATGTTTTAATTTTTTTTTAATGGATTCTCTTTCTCAAAGTACAAATGCTTATTCATAAATAAATAATTTAGTAGCTTAGAAACTCAACTAACACCAGTTACGATATATTTTAAATTTTTAACAGTTTGGGGGTTTATTTAGCAACAAATTGGGAAAGGAGAAATAAATTTGCCATTCACGTAGATGAACAATAAAACAAATAAAACCTCACTCACTTTTGTGAAACTTATGCAAGCTTTGAAATTTTTGAAAAATTAAAGGTTTACATTGAGGTTGCATGGTATGGTGCTCTTAACCTGAGGTACATGAATATGACCTTTTACGTTAATTTTGCTTACTTATTTTTATTTATTTTTAATTAAAAAAAATATTACCTGTAGCATTTTCTTTTTAAATTTTGAGATGCAAATTGTCTCCCTCCCTCCCAATCCTCCCCCATTCATTGAAAAGACTGGCAAAATGATATCAATTATACATGTGAGAGCATGTAAAGCATATTGCCATTTCGCTTAAAAAAAAGCAACAACAAAAAAAGAAAGCTAAAAAGTTATAATTCCATTTGCACATAGTTCATCAGTTTTCTCTCTGGAGGTGGGTAGCATTTTTTCATCATGAGTCCTTTGAAATAGTTTTGGATCATTGTACTGATCAGACTAACCAAGTTTTTCACAGTTGATCATCATTACAACAAAAGGTGATAATTCATATTTTTTCCTTTTTGAGGAATAATTCATAGTCTGTGATCTTGTTGAAAACTCATCTTTTTTTTTCATGAAGACATGTCTTGATTTGCAGAATATGCTATCTTTTTGTGTAAATTGATTTCCCTTTCTTCAGGATATATATTTACACACACACACACACACACACACACACACACACACACACACACATATATATATACACACACATATCTATATGTGTATATACATATAATGTTCCATCAATTTTTTACCATCTAGGCCACAGGGAGATAGATACTCAAAACCACAGTAGAAGAATGATAGAGTCGAGAAGGGAAGTTATATGCTCTGCCATGTCAGACACCCTTATATATGTCCAAGCTGCCTCCTAGGTTGTTTTAAGTCTCCCTTATTGATTAATGTCCCAATTTATATATACAGATCTTGGCCAAGTGGGATAGGACAGAAAGCTAGAATCAGAGGGACCTTCCCTGAGTAACCCACCCAGAATTTGGAATGGGACGGAGTGGGGGCGAGGAGAGAATCTTGGTTATCAGCACCAACCCTGTGCCTATTTTCTCTCTTCCTTAATTGGTCTTTCCAATTCTGATCTGTCTCCATTCTAATCCATCTCCCCACTTAGCTGATGTTCTTAGGACATAGATCTGACCATGTTATCCCTTACTCAAAGATATTCAGTCTGGTATCTGAGGCCCTCCACAATATGGCCCCCAGCTACCTTTCCAGCCTTATTTCATGTATGTTCCAGTCTAGTCAAACTGGCCTGTTAGTTGTTCCTCATACATGATATTCCATCTGTTACCTATATGCCTTTAAACAGATTGTCCTCACATCTGGAATGCATTCATCATCACTTCTATCTCACAGGACCAAGGCAAAATGGTGGTGTTACTTTCTATCCCCAAAACTTTCCAAATTTATAATCCCTCTCTTCCTTTTTTTTTTTTTTATTGTGGAAGGTCCTTAGGATTAGTTACTTTGAAAAAGAAAAACAGCGCCTATACTTGGAAGCCCTTTTATTAATCTTATTAATTTCTTTTGAATTCCCTATAATAATACTCCCAAATCCCCATATGGATTGATTCTGTTTTTGTGGAAGCTTGAATTTTTAGAGTGAAAACTGTCAGTTTTCTGCTTTATGGTAACTTTTATCTCATGTTTGGCTAATATTTTTGTCAGCCATTATTGTGGAAAGTATCTCCTTTTTGTCCTCTTCTATTTTAAAATGATGTTACTTTTAATTTTAGGTCATGTATCTATTTTGAACTTATTTTGATATATGGTGTAATGTAATATTCTTCAACAAATTCCTGCTAAACTGTATTCCAGTGTTTCTAGGAGCTTATGTCACATGGAATATTTTTTTCTCACTAGTTTGTTGAAATTCCTTACTGAATTTGATTGTTTCTGCTTAGCTATCTAATCTGCTCAATTAATCTACCTTACTATTTTTAACTGCTTTCAAAGAGTTTGATGACTATTGCTTCATAATATACTTTGAGGAATGCTAGTATACAGAGATAAAAAGTAACCCCTTGATAGTTTGGTAAAGTACTAAATCCATAAACAAATTTAGGTAGCATAATCATTGGCATGATCTAGCCACTATTACTTGAGTCTTCCTTTAATTTGATAGTGTGACAAATCATATTTATTTGTCTTGTCTTTGTAAATTGACTTTCAAATCATTTATGCTATTTGTCATTATTTTGAATGGAATTTTTCTTTCTATCATTTTCTTCTAATTTTTTGGCTAAAAAGAATTTAATCTGTATTGCAATGCTAATGATTTCTATGCACTTATATTGTTTTGCTTTTTCTACTTTATTAAAATTATCTGTAGTCTTAGTTTCCTTAGTAATTCTCTGTGGTTTCCTTTTCTGAAAATAGAGAAAAAATTGTCTCCTCTTTAACTAATGTTTATTCCCTTAATTTCTTTCTCTTTTCTCATTGATATCACTAGCATTCTAGAACTCTATGAAATGGTAGTTTGAAGTCAACCTTTCTTTAACCCTTTAATTACTAAGGAAACTTTCATTATTTTTTATTGCACATAATTCTAGCTCTCTATTTTAGATAAACACATATTATATTTTTAAAAGCTCCTTCAACTCTGGTAGCTTCTATAGAATGTCATTTAAAATTGTTTTATTATGATTTATTATTATTGTTATGAGAGGCATCATGGAGTGATGGATAGAGACTTGGTTTAAGTTCCACCTCAAACACATAGTAACCGTGGGACCCTGGCAAGGCACTGAAACTCTTGGTTCTCTAGGCAACTCTTTAAGACTATAAATTGCATAGAAGATGCTAATTGAACATACAACTCTTAAAGGGTTAAAAACTGTTTCCCCCACAACAGGCCCTGCAAGACATTCATCGTTCATTTTTCTTGTCTATTGTATGCTAGGTGCTGGAGACACAGACATAAAGAAGGCACTGCCTTCAGCACTTCATAAGAGAGAAAACCGAGGGGAAGAAGGGAAAGACTCTTGCTCGTGGTCATACGATAACTAAGTTCAGATTCTCCATGTCCAACATTCCAACATTATCATGACATTGGCACACTGAAACACAATCTCTGGCTTAGCACAGCCACAGATGGAACTGACGAAGTAGTTCCTGGCTTAGTAACTGAACCAGTGTGGTACAAATCTCAACATTTGAGAAAGTTGTAATTCTACTACTGAACAACAGACCTGCTTAGAAAAGCTTCAGGAGTGATTCAGTTGTCATGAGGCTCCAGATAGGAAGGAAGATGAAGGCAATGCGAGGAAAACTAAATACAAAGCAACATTGGCTCTCCAGAGGATCTGGGCCAAACTAAAGTTTGCATGAGGTTAAAAAAAAAAAAAGAGATCTGAAGCACTTATGGGAGAGGCATAGTAATTCTTTTCAGAAGATTCCAGTGAGGAAAAAAATGTAAAAATCACAATGTCTGTGCCAAAGAATTGGCTGTATTTATTCCCTGTTTATTGAAATTTTAGTTTTATACTTTTCTGTGCTTTTCCTAGGGAGGATGGAGAAATGACAGAATATTTATGACATTATAGTGATTTTTATAGTAGAGTCTATGTATGTCCTGTCACCCTCCAATGATCAACTCATGTTTCCATTGAAGAAACAGACACATAAAAAGTGGTGAATGAGATGAATATGTTGGAATGCATAAATAAAATTAGGTTGAATTAATTACTTGTACTATAAATCGCTTGTCATATAAATGTCTCCTTTAATTATGTTTATGTAATGAAAGTATCTTTATAAAGTAGAATAGCTATACAATATGTTGTATATCTTGATCACTCAAGGATTTAATTCTAAGTTTAGAGGCAGACAAATCGAGAGGAAATCACTATACTAATGTATAATTTACAGTCAAGGTTGAACTTATTTGAAGAATAACAGCAGCATGAAAGAACAAAAGAAAATTCTCAGATTTATAATGGCAACAGATGTCAACTTGGTGAGTTCAAAGAAGTTGGAAAAAGAACTAGATGTTCCAGGTACTCTTTAGAATTATGGGTTACTCCAGAAACTCTATGCTTTAAAAGCCACTGGTAGATAGTTATAGAGTTGTGGAATATCAGACTTGGAAAATACCTTCAAGAACATAGTGTAGAGGTGGAGCCAAGATGGCGGAGAGAAGCCAGGAAGTCGCTTGATCTCTCCTCTGCTTCCTTAAGATCAATCACCTGTTCCTTGGCTCTCTGCCTTCTTTGTGTAAAGATGATAAAAAGGGCCTCTCTGGGGAAAGGGATCTTAGGGAGTCTCCCCTCAGAGAGGCCGCTCTGCCATAGGGACTTTCCCAACTGAGACCCTGAGAGCTGTGGATACAGGCCTCCCCCAGCCAGGTGTTCAGGAGTTGGTGCTTCCTCAGATTGGTGATGTATTTCTTCCTCTTTATCTCTCTATTTTTCTGTTAAGTCTTTGTTTCTAAGATTGTATAATCATGTGTAATCACATTTACGTGCATGTATGTTTATGATTATTATCATTATTAAATCATTTACAACCTAGGAAAAGTGTGAACATGACTTTGTGGTTACAGATTCAAACCTGTGAAACAAATTATAAGTGGTGCACAGGCTGAAACACCTTACTGTTACACAGAGATAGAGGGTATGGGTATAAGTTGACTTTGATGTGATGATCTAAAAAAATAAGGGGTGAAAAAATGGTTGTACTAGGAGAAGAGGAAAGAGGGAAGCAGAATAGGGTAAATTACATCACATGAAGAGGTACAAAAGACCTATTATAGTAGAGAGAAAGAAGGGAGGGGATGACCATTGTTTGAACCTTAGTCTCATCATATTTGGCTCAAAGAGCCATGAAAGAACAAAAGAAAATCCTCAGATTTATAATGGCAGTTGGGTATAGAAATTTA
>NW_027555614.1:0-34291 GCF_003287225.1 Phascolarctos cinereus
CTAGCCTAGCACCTGCTACACAGGAGATGCTTTAGAAATGCTTTTTAAATTAAATTCCATTTTTACACCAATATTTTTACTTCTTTTAGATAGAATCAAGGAAGAGCTCTGACTCAGTGGAAAAAATATTAAAAGAAACACAGGCAAAATGTAGACTGAAACACGGATGTTTCAGAGTGGATGATATGACTCAATGATCTTAGGTAAATAAGGTCTTCTAGCATATAGGAAATTCATAAAGCTCAGGAGGAATGTGGCAGAGTGCCTTCAGAATATTTTCTTTTTGAGCTGTGGCTTTACACTGGGCCCGAAGCTAATGTAAGTCCTTCTCAAAAGTGATTATTCCCTTAGGAAGGGACTTTGCTGGACAAACTGACAATGTTCTTTCATGTTCCTTAGGATAACAATTGACATCTGGCACTTTTTGATCTGTGACCCTCTATTGACAAGTTTTATGTCTCTCTTCTACTGACATTGACATATATGATATTTTAATATATTTTATAAATACATAAACATGGATATATGTGTGTATGGATATATGTGTGTATTAATGGTATATATACATACAGAATATCTTTCTAAGGTGAATAGCCACAAAAAATGTATGTGTTTTGTATATATACATCTATGAGATAGATTTCTAAGATGAATAACCACACATACATCTATGTAGATTCATCTTAGAAATCTATCTCATAGATGTATATATACAAAACACATACATTTTTTGTGGCTATTCACCTTAGAAAGATATTCTGTATGTATATATACCCATTAATACACACATATATCCATACACACATATATCCATGTTTATGTATTTATAAAATATATTAAAATATCATATATGTCAATGTCAGTAGAAGAGAGACATAAAACTTGTCAATAGAGGGTCACAGATCAAAAAGTGCCAGATGTCAATTGTTATCCTAAGGAACATGAAAGAACATTGTCAGTTTGTCCAGCAAAGTCCCTTCCTAAGGGAATAATCACTTTTGAGAAGGACTTACATTAGCTTCGGGCCCAGTGTAAAGCCACAGCTCAAAAAGAAAATATTCTGAAGGCACTCTGCCACATTCCTCCTGAGCTTTATGAATTTCCTATATGCTAGAAGACCTTATTTACCTAAGATCATTGAGTCATATCATCCACTCTGAAACATCCGTGTTTCAGTCTACATTTTGCCTGTGTTTCTTTTAATATTTTTTCCACTGAGTCAGAGCTCTTCCTTGATTCTATCTAAAAGAAGTAAAAAATATTGGTGTAAAAATGGAATTTAATTTAAAAAGCATTTCTAAAGCATCTCCTGTGTAGCAGGTGCTAGGCTAGGAACTGGTGATACAAAGACAAAAATGAAAACTGCCCCTGACTTCATGGGACTATCACTTAATGGTAGCTTTCCTTCTTAACATCTCCCTTACTGCTTTCTCACAGGATACTGAGGAAGGCCAATTCCCCTGTGGCTTCTCTCCCTCTCATTTTTCGGACCCCATCCAAGAACTGTATGGTAGAGGGAGAGAAAAACCCATGAAACATAGAAGAAAGGATGAGAGAAGACAATAAGAATCCCCAAGAACCTTTTGGCTGGTTTCTTCCAGGCCCTGATTTGTATAATTACAAAATAAAGCAATAGGAGAGAAATTACCCTAAGGGGCAACAATTTCAGAAAAGCTCATATTTGTACAATGACACATGGCTCAGAGATCTACATTTAGGAGATGACAAAAACTAAAAGAAATTAGAGGGTCAATTACTAACTTAATTCAGTTCAACGAACAAACTTTCTACATGCCACTGGACTTCTCAACCAGAAAAGGATTCTGGCAAAAAGATTGGATTAGGGGGAAGAACAGGAAGGCTGCAGGCTGACGTCAGGCCTGCATTTTCAAATTCATTAAAATGGAAACAGCTTTTCCTCTCCTCTCCGAATTTGTGCCTAGTTGATCTATTTTTTTTTCCCTGAATTGAAACTGATAAATCCTTCCTTCTCTCTCTTTAAGGTTCCAGATCACTCAGCATATTCCCCCTTAAAAACAAACAAACAAAAAAACCAAACCAAGATTTTATACCCTTCCTGGGAGGCACTTCTCATTTTAGTCTTCCTAATCAGCAATAGCTGTAATAGAACCTAAGACAGCCAATCTAAAGAAAGTAAAGAAGGTTCACCCATGGACTGATGAAGCAAGCACCAGATAAGGAGTCAAGGGGAGGAACTGTGTTCAGATCTGCCCAGCTGAGCATTGACTCAAATAAATATCAGTCTGATACACTGTCATTTTCTTGGCAGTCATATGAAATACTTGGGTAATTCTGGGCAAGCCACTTAGCCTCTCTTTGCCTCAGTTTCCTCATCTGTAAAAATGAGACAGTTGGATTAGGTGACCTTTTCAGCTCTCACTCCTAGTCTCTTCTCATATTCCTTCCCTGTTAAACTGAATAAAGTCCGAATTTACATGTTTCAAAGTAAGAATTGCCTACTTAATTAACATCTGCAGAATAACCCGGCCTAGGCCATATTCATCAATTTATTTATTTATTTCTTCACTTATTTATTTATTTTTACGCTTGTGCCCTTTATGTAATTGATGGTGGGTAGAAGTACTGAAAATTAGCACACTAATTGTGTGTTACTTTAGAGAGTCATATAATGTATGCTCAGTGGTTGGTCGGCTCAGATGAAAAAACAGCAAATCAATCAATATTTTATAAATTAGTTGAAAGTTAATAATACGTGCAAATTATTTTTAAAATACGTTGACCTTCTTTGTAGCTTTTCTATTCCAAACAAGGATTTCCCATACTGTATGACATACGTTGATGATGTTTTGTGAAGAACTGTAGAACATTCATTTGTTGTTCAAGTTCAAATGAGCTAAATAGTTCTGATGTTCAAATGAGCTCTTCAAATGAGCTCAAATAGCCTTTAAACATTTTTAAATTTAGATTTAATTTTTATCACATTTTAAAAGTCCTATGTAGTCATTTTTAGAAACCTGTGAAGATGCTGAGTTACCTGCCTTGAACTTGGGTTAATTAAAAAAGTTTTAATCACACACGGTGTGAATTAATGTTTCTAAATTAAATTCAAGTAACAGAATTTTTTCCCATTAAGGCCCAGCCCTCATTCAGGCTTGTCTGACTGTGACATCAACAGTGGCCGCAAGCCAGTGAAACTGTATGTGCTCAAACTGCAATATGAGCTGTGTTCCTGGGAGATTGGAAAAGCCTGAGCAAACAGCTGGGCCAGTTTAATTGCTTACTATTTTCAGAGTTTTTATAGCAGTCTTCTCTTGGTGCTTAGTTAAGAACTGAAAATAATGTGAACTTTTTATTTTCAAGAAATCTTATTTAAGGGAGGGGAGACAAAGAAACAGACGAAATCTCTATGTGAGAATACTACTGAGAGAGTTTAGGTTGGGGCTTATGCTTTGAATCCCCTTTCCTTCCTTTCTCACTTTTTAAACCTCCTTTCTTTCCTTTTTTTCTTTTTGGTCATTATCATTTCCTTTTGTGTTTTATTCATCTGGCAGAATGCAAGCTCATGGAGGGTAGGGACTGTTACATTTTGTCTGTATCCTCAGTACCTAGCAAAATGCTTTGCATAGAATTAGGCATGTGGTAAAAAATACTAAAAAATGCCATTTTTTTCTTTTTCATTTTTTTGTTTGTTCTTTACAAAAGAAGGGAAATTTAGTGCTTACAAATTCAAGACAATTCAGATAATTTTAAGAGACTTCTGTGACTGTGATGAAGCCATCAGCTACATGATAAGGCAGCTTTACATGGTAAAATGATTCATGTTCCAAGGCAGAAGACATCCATTTCTTTAAAGATCTTCTACTTAAAAGGTGCTGAAAGCATTTTCTGTTTGTGACTTGTATATCTACATGAATCCCAAAGTCTGTTACTACTGTAATGGGTGGAAAGGAATAGGCCAATGAGGGCTCAGTTCTTAGAACATGTCCACATCCTCAACTTACTGCCAACCCACAGGGAGGCTTTGAAAGCTTGCTTCCAGAAATGCATGAAAGGGGGTCTTTTCCCTCCTCGCTTCAGGGCAGGGACAGGTTTCCTCTGTTTATTGTTGGCTTATTCCATGATGGCTAAGAGCTTCTTAGCTGGTTAAGCTAGAACTGAGTGTACACATAAAAGATTGGGACAGACCAACTCTCTTTCTTCCCAAATGGTTTTCAGGGAGGAAGGACTATTATGAGTTGCCCCACCCAGCCACCATGGGTCCATGAATTTTTTCTTTTGTTTCTGTTGTATTTATTCTTTCTTGATCTTGGATGAATGAGATGAATGGACCAGGTTGTGACCTAGTAAGTTTTGAAAGGTTGGGAAAATATCACAAGACCCCTAAGTAACTGGAACCAGTAACTTTAGTAGCCCCATCAGGTGAGGAGCTAGCCTTGGGGATTGGCCTGCTTGACCCAAGACAGCAGTGATGTAACGTAGCAGCCAAGACACCGAGTCCTGTAAGCAAGAATGACTTTTCCTTCAGCTGTGCCATCCCCAGAAGTGAATCTGGTATATTGGGCGAGTGGGGAGGAATGTTTGGTAGTAATCACTTTCAGGTTGATCCCACTCTCACCAGGGATCAAGGTATAAAGAGGGGACGGTGCACTCCTGGTTTGGGAGGCTGTTATATTTTTTGTCTGTGCTGTGCCTTCTTAGTAAAAATCCCTTTGAAAAATCTAATTCAGGTTGATTTGTTAATCAATATTGGGGCACTCTTAACTAGCCAGTTGATATTGGGAGGACACAAAATAGGGGCTTGTAAGTAACAGAATGAAAACAAACCACAGACCTTCACGGTGACGCCTAAAATCACAGTGACCTTTGGGGATCCAACCTGCCATTGGAGTGTAGGTTGGGGGAGAGTGAACCCAGAAGATGCACAGTACTACAATATTCATGTGGAGGATTTAACCTAACCAAATAGACATATCAAACTGAACATATTCATTATTTAATTGCAAAGTCATGCTATTAACAAGCTTTGATATTTTAATATGCATGAATTTGTAGTGTAATGGATAGCATGGTGGTCTTAGATATAGGAAGGACTGGGTTCAAGTCCTACCTCTGACTCACACTAGCTGTGTGACCCTGTATGACTTAACCTCTCAGTGCTCCAAGTAATTCTCCAAGATTAAGTTTTCTGTACAATTGCTGATTGGCATCAGTAGAGGGAGTTCCCTGCACTCCTGAAATCACCTATCATTCTCTTCCTCCCAATCCATCTATGGTCTCTTTAATGTGAATATACTTTTCAATGGTGCAGATTGAAACCCATCCATGCCCTCTTATCTAGCACAACTATTGTCTGCTTTTTCTCTCCCACCTCCAAATCCAATGCCTGCCCAACATTAGATGCTGTCCTTTAGGTCTTTTGATGTTGCCTGATTACCAGTGGAACTCTCAGACTGAAGTCACAGTTTACAAAAGTCAATGAAAACAAGCAACACTTAAAATTGATATTGCATGAGGAAAATGGGACTTCAGACATTAGGTGTGTACAATGGTTCAGTTGATACTGCCAAATTCAAAAACATATTGCCTTCCAACCTTCCTTAATGGCGAAGTATAATTTTTGAATTTAATTTCCAAGGGATTTATTTAATGGGGAAAATACAGATGGATGGAAAAAAACAAAATCCTTTACACCCTCACCCCTGTGGGGAGGGGAGAGGCTGCTGAAGCGCCTTCAAGGAAGTCATCTTTAATCCAAGCACCCTCACCAAAAAACATGCATTTGCTCAAGCCTTTTCAACTAACTCCCCATTAAAACCCGAGCACTAAATGTTTTGACTATACATTGCAAAACACATTACTTAATGCCACCATTCCTCTGAAAATATTTGACTGTTTTTCTTCAAATTTGCTTTGACTTTCCATACTTGAGAAAAGAACACAATATTAACTATGTGTGCCGTTTTTCAAGGTTTTTAGTACATACAAAAAGACATTTTAAAGGGCTCTCTCTCTCTGTCTCTTTCTCTTTTTCTCTCTGTCTCTGTCTCTCTGTCTCTCTCTGTGTCTCTGTCTCCTTCTCTCTCTTTTCCCTTCTGCCCCCCCCCCATATATACAGAGGGAAAAATCTCATTACAAAAAAAAATACCATTATAAAGAAGGTTGCTGTATAACAGAGTTATTTCCATGACCTGGCAGATGGCTCACAGAATCAATGCTTCAATTTGATTATAGCAACTTCCATACAACCAATAATATAGTACAAGTGTTCTCTGGTCTTTGCCCATGTAGCTGACATTCCTTCTAACTAAAGAATTCAATAAGGTGATATTTGCATTAAGAGAGGGTAGAAGATAAACAAACTATAATGGAGACTCTTACTTATCTTTCATCCTGCCCTCAACTAATAATTACCCAGTAGCCCCTCACCCTTTCCCACTTCAGAAATTCCAACCACCTAACCATATCTAAGCTCTTGTAAAAACCCAACCCAACACCCAATACATATTAACATCATGAAGGAAAAGTGGTGTGGGTGTGTGTGTGTGTGTGTGTGTGTGTGCGCGTGCGTGTGTGCGTGCGACACTTTTCTTTTACTTCTCAGTTTTATAGCATTAAAAAAAAAACAACCTTATTGGGTGTTATCTCTTCTGTCTCCAGATCTTGTGGATAATGAATGTAATTTCTAGTAATGTACTTAAAACAAAATCCCATGATAACAAAACAGTTTGGATTTCCTGTGGAATTAATTATAAAGCGATTCCACTCCCACCCCCAAACACACGCAATTTTCTTTCATCTGATTGTGATTTAAAATAAACTAAAATTATTTGTCTCATTTTATTCCCAAGCAATTTATATTTACCTTCAAACAAAATTTCCACCCAAATGTGATATTTCATAAATAATATTGACAACAAAAATATTCATTGTCTACTTTCAATGTTTCATATAGCATGCAAAACTCCTAACAACACAATTGAATATATAATTTTCTCTGAAAGAGGAAGAGTAGAATTACACTGGCCAGAAGACACTGGATCTTATTTGATTCAGAGTGCTGAACAATTTACTGGTATTAATTCTTTTTATCTTCCATGAACAAATCTTCCATCTGTACCAGTGGTTACCATTTAGTGGTTCAAGGGGATTGTACTAAAAATTCTTTAATGATGCTCTGAAGAGAAAATAATTGCAGGATATTAGGAGTAGAATATTAAAGTATCCTGAGGGTGCATAATACATTTTTTGTTGTTATTTAAAGAGGTTCATGGAACAAAAAATGTTGGCAACCATTGATCTGTATAATTATTTGTGATGCTGACTGTGCCCTGTAATATTATTTCACCTAAAACCAAGGAAATAGGTGGGGAATTCCTGTATCTTTGAAGTAGTATTTCCCCCTATTTTCTTGCTGAAAAATTGAGAAACAAAAAAAATTAACTTAAATTCACTCAGAAAATCACACTGGAACTAGAACTTAAGGTTATGGGCTTCTAACTCCAAGTCTAAAGCACAGTCTAAACCACAATGTGTTGCTTTTCTTCCTTAGTCTTAAAATTATCCAGAGGTTTTCAAATAATTACAAATAGCCAATGTCTAGATTTCATGTCTCATGATAAGATGTCCTCTATGGATAACTCATTTAACTGCCTGTTGAGGCATTGGTTCCATATTGCCTTAGAAGGGGAAATGTCATAAGGAAACCCAATGGTACTTTTATTTATGTGTTTTGATGTCTTCTATCCAAATGCTGACCAAGCCTGATCCTGTGTGGCTCATGATATTTGGTGATATTGCAGCCCAAGGCTAGATTAAAACAGAATGAAAAAGGCCTGTATGAACATGTAGAGGAGAAGCAGAAATAAACCTTTGATTAGAATTCAATAACACCATTTCAAAGGTATGTATGGGCTTATTCAACTCTGAGCTTACCGTGGTGAAAAATAGACAACTTTGGAGGGCAAGCTTGGAGAGTGATTAGGTTTCGCTCCTTTCACATTCAAAGGTTTAGGAGGAAGGTGGTGATTGTGGCGTTTCAGAATGGAGGCACTGTGTGTCTGCCAGTTGATCTGCAGTGCCTGCCCCACACCTGTCCATTGCTGCAGGGCCACTCTGTCCTGATGGACACTGCCCAGAATTTGTCCATTTTGGGGTGAAAGTCATTAGCACAGACAGAAGAAAAGATGCTAAAGCAGTTTGCTGAAGTTCTGTTTGGTAAGATGCCATGAATATGAGAGTGACATTGCCTTGTGATTAGATGAACACCTCATAGAAAAGGAAACAAAATGAGTTTTCTGCTCTGGCCTTTTTAAAGGGTGGGTAGGCTGGCAGGCAAGCAGCAAACCCTTCCCAGGGCTTCTCAACATCGTTGTTTGGGTGCAGTTTCCTATTGGGTCAGGTATTCATTTCAACGTGTTAACAATCCTTTCTAAACTTTAACGTTAAAAATGAGGGATTGAGTATTCCATCCCCTACTTCCAAGTCTTTGCAAAGGCTGTCCTTCATTGCTGGAATGCTTTCCCTCCTCACCTCAGCCTGTCTGAATCCTGAGTCCCCTTAAGGCTGAGCTAGAGGGCCACCTCCTACACTGAGCCCTTTCCCCACCTCCCCAGCTCCTAGAGCTCACCATCCACCCACAGTTACTTGGCATTTGTTTTCTGTTTACATTTATTTATCTCTGAGTATATTGTAGCCACTCAGGAAATCAGCGAGCATTTATTAAATGTCTGCTATGTTTCAGGTCCTAGGGATACACAGACAAATGTGAAACAGTCCCTGCCCTTGGGGAGCTTACAGTCTAGCAAGGGGGAGATACGATGTAAGTAAATATTTACTTTGTATGTATACATACATATGCACACATGTTATAGACCATTGATACATAATATATTGTGTATATGCATATATACACATCATATATCATTGATATATAACATATACAACCTATCACGTGTAACATATATGCATATAATGAATTTTCTGCCATGTGTCTATACACGCATGTGTGTACATGTATTCCACGAGGGCAGAGCAGTGTATACGTTAATATTATGTGTTATTAAATTATAGCACACATATATGGTGTGATATGTAATATGTGTATATTCATGTATATTATATGTACATATACACATATACCCCACATATTTATGTGTATATATGTATCTATACACAGTATACATACATACATACATACATACATATATATATATATGTGTGTGTGTGTGTGTGTATATATATATATATATGTATATACATACACATACTCCATGAGAGCAGGGCTATATATGTATGCATACACACATTAGGTATCATTGATATAACACACATATGATATACCATAACTAATATACAGATGTTTATATGCTACACATAGAACACAAATGCATATTATGAGTTCCTACTGTTTATGGGTGAAATATTTACTCTCTGAGTTCACATAGTGGGTAGATGCTGCCAATTATACATTTACCACCACATAGAAATTATGGGTGTAAAAACCTAGGTTTTATTATTATGCTCCAGCATAATAGAGAAAAATTGGACTGTGATGAGGATTCTGACGAGGATTCTTATAGCAAAATTATGTCAGAGTGACAGAGAAATCACCCTTTTACATATTGCAATTTTGTACATTCTTCTCAGTCCATAAGAGTTGAAGAGAAGATAAAGCCGTAATCCCCATACTTCCTTCAATGTCATAAAAGTTGAACAGACAGGGTTATCATCTTGTAGTAAACTCTACAGGGAAACTAAATTTACACTTTAAATTGTATTTAGAGGATTCACAACTAGACTGATTAAGGAAGAGGATTTATAGGTTACCAAGAAATTTGGGGTTAGTTAAGAGTCTTCTGGCTTCTTATCTAAGGAATGCTTATGGATCTAAGTATATTTTAATCTCATGGGACAGCTTTTGTCCAGGTGAGGTTAATACTAAAATAGACTTTTAGCTAGCGAAAACCTGCAGGAAGAATGGCCCTAAATCTGAAATAAGAAAAGGAATAAGAAAATTCCCATAATAACACATAATACACATGCAAGTATCTATATACATACATACACACATACCTACATATGTTCATACATATTTGGGAGCAATGCAAGCTGCCATTTTGGTGGTTTAGTTAGAAAACCCATCCCAACAAGTCTGCTTTTGGATCTCATCAGGATAGTTAGCAAGCACTTAAGGACAAAGTTTATGCTTTAAAAGCATATGTACATATGTATGTTTTATGTATGTATGTATGTGTGCACTTAGGTAACTCCATGAGGGCAGGGACTGTGAGGGCCCAGCAAATTCCTGTGTACTTGATAAATATTGAATTGAATACACCATTGTGATGGCACATAGGCTGCTGGTATGATGAAGTGGATTTTTTCCCTTGCTTTTTGAGCTAACCAAATCTTTCTATTTTTTATTAAAAAAAAAATAGAGCATGGCTTCTTCCGTCCCTATCTAATCTGGCTTCATTTTCCTTGTTGTATATCACGCATTGAAAGTCTTCTTCCAGGAAGAGCCATGTGTCCTCAAAGACTAGGTCGCTGCGGCCCACAGGGCCTAAAACAAAGCCAACAGGCTCTCTAGCTGCAGTTTGGCAGTGGGGGGGTGGGGGGACTGGGGAGGTCAGCTCTTGGGTCCTGCTCTGTCACGCAATCCTCTCTCCTTGCCATGGGTAACCGCTGGCCCCTGGAAGGTCACTTTGACACTGCTTCCAGGGTTTTCTTCTGTTTCAGACTCAATATGTTACTTCAATATGGTCCTACCCCAACCAAGGCAGTCCCTGCCAAAATGCTAACAGTGTCTGCCCTGGCTTTCAGCAGACTTCATTGCCACAGCCTGGAATAGGAGGGAGGAGGTGGGGCCTGGGATTCAGTTCAGAAACAGGGCTTTCTGATGATACCAAGCAGCTGAAAGAGAGAGCCAGGGGAGGAAGCTCATGGGGAAAGTCAGAACAGAGTATTGTGTTCCAGGTAATTCTATAAAAACACGAGCATCCAAAGACGATGGGAGAGGAAGGAGAAAATCCTTTATTTGGGAGCAAAGTGAGTTTGCTCTGGTGGTGCTTCAGTTAGTCAGAAAACCCAGCCCAACAAGCTTGTGGGCCACGTCAGGACAGTTAGCACTCACTTAGACAAAGGTTACTCTTCAAAGGCAAAAAACAGTGTGGACAATTATGCTGACATAAATACTAAAGAATCATGTTCCTCCATGGATGTTACCATAAATTTCTGGGCCTAAGAGAAATCAACCTTAAGGAAATGAGACAACCAAGTAAATAGAAATTGGATATTTTTTTCTCTTTTTAAAATTCCTTTTTCTAAAGTTGTTTTTTCTGGGAAATGGGTGAGGGAAGCCCAGGGCTCCTTTTTCTGGTAGTTCCAAGCTCGTGTTGTCAGTAGGATTTCGTGGGCTCCTGAGAGGAGGAAGTGAGACATGAGGAAGTCAGAAAGTTGTTTGATTTGAAGAGCAGAGGACCTGTGGGCAGTTTTGGGGAGATTTTGCAAGGCATCTACAGATCCATTCCCAGGACCCAATTTAAGGTTGAAGCTTTCATAACTTTATTTAAAAAAATTTTTTAAAATTAATTAATTTATTTTGATTTGTTAACAATTACTTCCATATGCTTTTGAGTTTAAAATTTTTCTCCCCCTTCCTCCTCACCACCCTCCCCAAGATGGAGCACAATCTGATATAGGTTATACATATACATTCCTATTAAACATATTTTCACATTAGTAATGTTGTAAGTAAGAATTAGAACCAATAGGAGGAACCACCAGAAAGAGGAAACAAAACTCAGTAGAAGAAAAAAAAAGCAAATAGTAAACTTTGATCTGCATTCAAACTCTATATTTCTGGCTTTCATAACTTCAATCAGACTTGTTATCTCTGAAGATGAAAAACACTATTAGCCATCTCCTTAAAAGGCTCAGGATAAGGCATGATGATGTGGGTCAATGGAAAGAACATTGGCTTTGAAGGCTGAAGATAAACAAGCCTAACTTGGCATTCTGGAACAGGTCACCTAACTTCCCAAGCCTTGATTTCCTGTAAAATATACTATGAAATGATAATGGCTTCTGAAGTCCCTTCCAGATTAAGATCTGCAATCCCATGTAGAATAAGCAAAGATATTTTCTGTAGATTGAACATGTAACATCTTGTACATATGTAGATGTATAATAAATAGAAAGATGATTGGACTTGGGATCAGGAGACATGGTCCAAATCCTGGCTTTGACACCTACTGTGCGACCCTGAGCAGATTACTTAGTTTCTTTTAGGCTCAGTTCCCTTATTTGTAACATGTGAGTTGCGATATTCGTACCGCCTACTTTATAGGATTACTGTGAATTAGAGTTTGCCTTGTAAAGCTTTCAGTGCTATAGAAATGTGAATTATTGTGAGACATCATATCCCTTTACATAACTGTGAGCTGCATACATTTGATTTCTGTATTTTCCCAAGCTTTCTAGCTGAATATACTCCATAAAATTGAAGCATAAATGCTTGTTGAGTTCCCCATGGTTGTGTGGATACCTGAAGGAATAGGACAGGATGAGGTCAGAGCCATGACTAGGGTTTTGCAACTAGTAACTTGAACCTTGACCCAGGGCAAGAATTTAGGGAGTACTGCTAGCACGATCCAAGAGAAGGCTGCAGCCAAGTAAGTGGACATGTTTGCCTAGGAGACCCTCATTTTGTTTCTAATTTTTTTTTTTACTACTGAAAAGATGGCCGTTATGACTATTTGGGGATATGCTGGATGTTTGTCTTTGGTAATCTTTGATTTTCTTGGAGATATGTGGCCAACAATGGAATTCTTCCATCAAAGGGTATAGACCATTTATTCCCATTTCTTGCATGGGAACCATGCAACAATGTATCAGTGCACCTATCTTTCCACAGTCCTTCCAACACATATTGTTCCCATCCCTTAAATTTCTTACTGATATGCAAGAGATGAGGTATCACATCAGAATTGTTTAATTTGCATTTCTCTTACTATTTGTGATTTAGAGTATGTTGTCATGGGGTCATTTATAACTTTGAATTCTTTTGAAAATCATTTATATCAAATGTGCATATCCTTTGACCCAGCAATATTACTTCTAGGGCTATATCCCAGAGAGATCATAAAAATAGGAAAAAGACCCACATGTACGAAAATATTTACAGCAGCTCTTTTTGTGGTGGCCAAGAATTGGAAATTGAGGGGATGCCCCTCAACTGGGGAATGGCTGAACAAGTTGTGGTATATGAATGTAATGGAATACTATTGTGCTATAAGAAATGATGAGCAGGCAGACTTCAGAAAAACCTGGAAAGACTTATATGAACTGATGCTGAGTGAAGTGAGCAGAACCAGGAGAATGTTGTACACAGTAACAGCCACATTGTGCAATGACTAACTTTGATAGACTTAGCTCTTCTCAGCAATGCAAGAATCTAAGACATCTCCAAAAGTCTCATGATGGAAAATGCTATCTACATCCAGAGAAAGAACTAAACTATGGAGTCTGAATGCAGATCAAAGCATACTATTTGCTCTCTCTCTCTCTTTCTCTCTCGTTTTGTTTCCTCTTTCTAGTGGTTCCTAAACTTCGTTCTAACTCTTCTTTACAACATGACTAATGTGAAAATATGTTTAATAAGAATGTATATGTAGAGCCTATACTATTGCATGCTGTCTTGGGGAGGGGACAGGGAAGTGAGGTGGAGAAAATTTAAAACTCAAAAGCTTATGGAAGTGAATGTTGAAAACTAAAAATAAATTTTTAAAAATTGTTTAAAAAGAAAAAAACCATTTATATCCTTTGAACACTGGTTCTTTCCATTTATTATAAAACAGAACCTGCTGCTTAAAGAGTTGAAGGAAAATAGAAACATCCTGTTCAAACAAGTTATTTTCCTACTAATATCTATTTATTGGGAAGGAGTAACGAATGAGACTCATTTATCTTGGAAAGACCTGAAGAGAAACGTCAGCTGCGCTTTAATCAAATTTGCTCTTCTTGAGCGAGGTTGTGCTGCAAAGCATATGAGTAACAATTGTGCTATGAGACAGAGGGCAGAACCAATCACTTGGGCGAGACCAGGGGTCCTTAGCCTTTTATGAGCGTGGACTCTTTTTTCAGTCTGTGTAAAGCCTATGGGACTCTTCAGATAATGTTTTTTAAAGTATAAAATAAAACACACAGGGTTACAAGGAAAACGAATTATATTGAAAGTTATCAAAATGCTAAAAAAAAAAATCAAGTTCATGGATCTCACTAAGAGCTGCCGCCACCAGAGATCCCGCCCAGCGCTCAGAATCTATGAACTTCAGTGAATGACTTCTGTGTAGGCAAGATTTTCAAGGCTCGTAGAGGACTGGGGTGGAGTTTGGGGCAGAGGGAGGGAGGACACAGCTTCCGGTGATGTCTTTAGAATGCGTGAAATGGATTCTCTGTAAGCCCCAGCTCTGAGAGCAAGAGTCTTCGTGTTTTTCCACCCTCTGGCTAATCGAGATAATTCTGTGTAAAGTTACAGCCCCTTGCTTCACAGTGAAGCTCTGTTCTTCTCGAATGCCTGCCTGAGATTTGGAGGTTTTCAGTCCACCCCATTTGGCTGCGGTCCTCGGCACAACACTCTAGAGATGACAGATATATTCAGTATCATCAACATGATTCAACGATCGCCTAAAAATGTTGAAAAGTAAGAGATTATGCCGACTTGCCTTTTAACGGGCATAGACTCTAACTTGAGCGATTTCCCCTGGGATGCCTGGCAGGGGCACTGAGGGCCAGTCCCTCAAGGGTTCTACTTTCCCCGTGATCCTTTAAAAACACACTGTTCTATGATCCAAGAATGAAAAATTGGAAGGCAAACAGAAATAATTTAAAATGTCTTGGAGGATCATAGAATTAGAGAATTAGCTCTCCCCATTGGAGAACATCGAGCTCCCTCCCCTACTCCTAGTCTCATAGATGAAGAAAGGTAAAGGACAGAAAGGTTAAGGGACTTGCCCTGGGTCACACAGCTAGTGTCTGAGGCGGAATGGGAACCTCGGTCTTCCTGACTCCAAGTTCAGTATCCTAACTCTAACGTCAGTATACTCAGTATTATACTGACTTTCTTTAAAAAAAAAGTGTAGTCCAGAGTTGCATCCCACAAGGCTTTTCCTGGTCTCCCTCTTGATGTCCCTCTTCTGAGATTAGCTCCTATTTACACTGTATATATCTTCCGTTCATACAATTGTTTGCCTATTCTCTCCCCCATCAGAATATGAGCTCCTGGAGGATTGGCACTGTGGTTTTTTTTTTCTGCCTTTCTTTGTATCCCTGGCGTTTAGCATAATTATTGGCACATAGTCAGTGCTTAAGAAGTGTTTGTTGACTGACTGATTGATAGTTACATGGAATATCATAAAATCACCAACCAGCACTTGTTGGCTGCCACAGGGTCCATGCTAGATGCTCCCAACTCCAACCCATGAGCGATACTCTCTGCCTCTTCCCTTCCCTCTCCTCTTCCTCGTACTGGCTGCCTTTCTTCACCATCATGGGATGTCCCCTGTCCCTATGCTGTCTGCCTCTTTACCCTTTTTTGCCACTTGTCTCTGTACTCTGTACTGTGGCATGACTTTACCTATTTTTGCTTAGATGTCTCTGCTCCCAAGATGTTTCAATGCCTGGATAAATCTGCAGAGAGACTAATCAATTTATATGGCATTTTAAGGATCACAAAACACTTTCCATACATCATTTCACCTGATGTTCAAGTGCGATAGGCAGCTCTTTTATTTTTTTAAAAAGAAACCTGTGATTTCATTGTTACAGGGAAATACTAGTAAGAAAATTCCCTCTATCATTATAGATAAGCACTTACTCTGCTCAAGGTACTGAGAGGTTAAGAAACTTGTCCAGAGTCACACAGCCAGAATGTCAGAGGTAAGATTTGAACCAGGGTCTTTCTAACTCAGAGACTGTTCCTGTGTCATGCTGCCACTTACAAAGAAGGCACTCTAAATATTATTATCCTCACTTTATAGATGAGAAACTGAGGCTTGAAAAAGTTAAGCAACGCATTATAGTGACAGTGTCATAGTCAGTACTCGAACTCAGGTTTCTCCTGACCCCAAATCAAACATTCCTCCTCACCCCCCCCACTGTGCCATATTATCAGCACTTATACTCTTGTTATACCTCCAGTAGAATGTAAGTTCCTTGAGAATTTCCGTTTTTAAACTTTCTCCTAATACAGGACGCAGTAAGTACTTCACGTATACTAAATTGAATTGCATCGCCATGAGTGCTTGTTGCAACTGATTCATGCCTTCTCATTCAGTGTGATTCCTGTAAATCTTCCAGAGAGTATTGTGCTAAAATTGTATCTTATTCTGGTCTTCCTGACCACCTTCCCTGCCTTCTAGTCAGTAAGGTAAGTCTATAAGTAGCCAGTATAAAGGGGCAATAGCAGGAAATAAGATTGCAAAGGGAAACTGAAAGTCACATACAAACCATCCCAAAGATCAAAGGAGTGCAGCTTACAAATTGTATCATATCTTAACCAAAATTTACACCCAAGCCCCTCTAGCCCTATGACAAATTCCAGACAAAGTCTCAATGTCCACAGTAAAGACCAACAGATTAAAGAATAGGGCTGATAATTTTGAGATGATGTAGACATGCTCACTTTAAATTTTTACTGACAACTCTGAAATGATTTGGATCTGTCAGTGAACTAATCAAACAAATAGGAGTTAGTCTGTTTTCCCCCAAACTCACCATAAAAATGAGACCTCAGACGCCCACCCACCTGAGCATTCTTCCATCTCCTAAGGGTCCATGCTAGATGCTCCCAGCTCCAACCCACGAGTGATACTCTCTGCCTCTTCCCTTCCCTCTCCTCTTCCTTGTACTGTCTGCCTTTCTTCACCATCATGGGATGTCCCCTGTCCCTATGCTGTCTGCCTCTTTACCCCTTTTGCTACTTGTTTCTGTACTCTCTGTACTTTTTGGCCCCACATCCTCTGCAGTTATTCAAGTGTGATTACTGCCCTGTTTCCTGCTGCCATTGTTATCTTTCTCAGTGAGTACTTCAAAGAACCAGGAGTGCCTGTCACTGTTTCTAATTTCATAAATTAATTCTCAATTCAAGTATTCAACTGATGCGGGATTAGAATGAATCACAAAGGGACCTCTATAGCTCCATCTGTGTGTACCATTAATCAAAGGGTGGAATAATGCAGGCTGGGTTGGCTTGGTTCTTTCCTACCCCACTCACTGGGAACATAGCATTGGCAGCCAGCTATGACTGCTGAACTTATACAGAAGAACCACACAATGCCAAAGAGAATTTACCAACCCAGTGTCATTGAATGTAATTGTGCACTCATGCAAGTGTGAGAATTTTTTTAAAAAAAGTCTTTGGCAGAACCCTAGCCTCGCTTTGGCTACTTCACTGTAAAATGGTACACATAAAACCTTAAATGCCTTAGGCCATTCAGGGTCAGTTTATGTCTGGATAGAACTGATTTCCTGGGTTGTGATTATGTGTAAAGCTTTATTTCCCAGAGCCAGACCAAAATTGGAAGCCAATGGTGGTGAGGTAGAAGCAAGTTTCCTTGTATTCTTTCTCTGTGAGTAAAGGGTGTAATAGAAAGAACTGGAATTGGTATCAGGAAGACCAGAATTCATATCCTGCTTCTGACAACTAACTGTTTAAACCTTGAAAGTCTTTTAACTTCTATGAACCTTAAGCAGTTCTTAGGTCTTACAAATTGAGGGAATCCACCCCAAATGTTCACATGGATTATTTGTGCCCAATACACACATTTCGAGCTCATACTGGTCTGATCAGCCACAATTGGACATACTGTGACTTAACTCTAGCATAATGATGTCATTTTGGTCCTCTTCGAGAACAAAGGACAGTAACCAACCAGGTCTTCCATATTCAGTCATAGATGGCTCCCTTAATGGAAGTTTTCCCTACTCTGAGAAAAATCTCAGAACTTTTGTGTATTCACCGTTCAAGGAGATGTTTGTATGCCATTCACATACCCTTTACTTACATACATTTATACACACGTGTATACGTGCATATATGCACGTATACACATACATACAACTAGGTGGTACAGTGGATAGAGTGCTGGCCTGGAGTCAGGAAGACTCATTTCCTAGTTCAAATCCAACCTCAGTCACTTACTAGCTGTGTGATCCTGGGCAAGTCACTTAACCTTGTTTGTCTCAATTTTCTCATCTGTAAAATAAGCTGGGGAAGGAAAAATGGCAAACCACTCCAGTATCTTTGCCAAGAAACCCCCAAATGGGATAATGCAGTCAGACGTGACTGAAACAACTAATCTACAACAACAACAAGTTTCTCTGTTAAACAAGGTGTCTCTCATAGTATGGTGTGTTTGTGTGACCTTAACAGTCATCTAGTCTTACCCTCTCACTTTAAGTAATTTTTCCAAGATCACACAGATAATCAGTGACAGAGGTAGGAACCTGGACCATAAGAACCTGGGTCCTTTGATGTAAAATTCTGCACTCTTTCCTCTGTATTGCAGTGCCTTTTCATATAATAAACATATATCATAATAGTGATAAACAAATGCCTTTTTTTAATAATTCAGGTTGGGATTCTTGTGATTGCACAGCGTCTTCTGCTCTTTATCCTGCCTTCCAATTTGATGTTGACTTTTTGCTCTAGCCAGCCAATAATCTGACTGCATACTTATAGCTCCTTCTGAAATAACTCCCAGGTGGGTAATCAGTCCCTTCTTGTCAGTTTAGAGAGAGTCAATTTCATTTTCAGAGATATTGTTTGGTGCTTTCCACATGCAGTCCCTTCCGGCTCTGTTCTTGAAACAAGCATTTTGATGCACAGGTGTGCACACCCTAGTTTGCCACCCCCTGTTTTATGCCTTGCTGTACGTGGGAGGTACTTGACTGTGTCGATCAAGGTTCTTGAGTGAGTTAAATTTTTTTTTCAAGAAAAAAAGTGCAGCTGGTCTGACCCTCCTTCCTACCCACCAGCCTGTGCTAGGCTCACGAAGTTTGGCAGATAGTTTTTTAGGGTGAACCAATGAGCTAGCAATCTTTATAGTCAAATCCAAGCTGTCCTAGAAGCTCTCCCAAGACTACCCCACTGAGAAGTGAAAGTGGGGCTTCTCACACCCATTTGATCAGCTGCTTGGTGGGTGCTGCTGTAGAAGAGATCCTCTTTCTGAAGTCCCAGGGAAGGGGAATGTTATCCATGCATTGGGTAGATCAGGCAGGAGAGGGGCTAAGTGGTAGAAGATTCCAATGCCTTTTTCAGATACAGAACAAAGAGTTTACCTTCTAATGACCAATATGATAGACCAATATAAAAGGGAACTTTCTGATGATATTCAAACTGAATTAGTTCAAGTCAAGATGGCACTTGAGGACTCTAACAGCCCTCATACAGTAGAGCCTCTGTATCCAAGGCTGGCTTTATACCTACAATGGTTTGTCTGGAGGTCAGAGGAGGGGAGGTCACTCACCCCATGTTGTCATCTGGAAAAGGCTTGGCCCAAGGAAACTCATGCGCACAGGCAAAGCCCAATACCAAATAATCCTCACAGAACAGGCAAGGAGATTGTAAGCGACACTAGGTCTGTGCTCTGGGTAGATGGACCACCACCAGGTAAGCTGAGCTACTCAGTGCCATCAAGGTAGAAAGAAAGAGGAAATGATAATAACAGTAACAACAACAATAATTATTGGTATAATAACAACAGTAGGAATTTATATGGTCCTTCGAGGTTTACAATCTATTTTAAGTGCATTATCTTATCTGAAATTCAATTATCCTGTGAAGGAGATTCAAAACAACATAGAATTAAAGCTGAAAGGGAGCTCAAAGGTCATCTAATCCAACCTCATTTTCTACATGAGAAAACCGAAAGCCAGAGCAGGAAAATGACTTGTCCAAGATCATATAAAGAGTAAATGACATAGGGCAGCTAGGTGGTGCAGTGGATAGAGCACCGGCCCTGGATTCAGGAGGACCTGAGCTCAAATCGGTACCAGACACATAACACTAGCTAGCTGTGTGACCCTGGGCAAGTCACTTAATCCCAGTGCCTAGCCAAAAAAAAAAAAGAGTAAATGACATGACTGAGACTCACACCCAGCTCCTCCCACTCAAAAGTTTGGCCTCCTATCAGTCTAAGGTTGAAATCGCCAGGCAACTTTGACAGTTAGACTTCACTCTTCTTTCCAGTGATTCCCAGTGACATTTAAATTTTTTAAAAATGTATTTAATTCTGAACTTAAGAAATAAAGCAAGTATTTCCATAACATAGTAGAACAGAAAAAACCCCGCCATTGCTTTTAAACATGTAATAATCATCTAACTTTTTTCTCCTTGTTTTTTCCCTTCCCCTCCCCCAACCTGCCCTAGAGATGGCTGCCATTAGACACAAACATGTATATGTCTGTAAAACCATTCTACACGTACTTCTATTTATCAGTTCTTTCTCTGAATGCAGATAGTGTCTTCCTTCATATGTCCTTTGCAGCTAATCTGGGGATTTATAATAGACAAAATAACTTCTTCACTCAAAGTCATTCTTAAAACAATATTGCTGTTACTGTATACAATGATCTCTTGGTTCTGCTCATTTTGCTCTTCTTTGTTTTGTGCAAGTCTGATTGTGTTTTTCTAAGATCATTGAGCTCATGACTTCTTACAGTGGTATCCTGAGTCTGGTGACTATAGAATGAGACACCAGGTGGGCCGCTTTTGTCACTCGTCCACACAGTTATCACTCATTTTTATTTCCTTTGTGTAGCTTTTCAAACACGTCACTCCATCTGACGGTGCAATGGATAGATCTCTGGGCCTGGAATCCAGAAGACTTGAGTTCAAATTTGGCTTCAGACATTTACTAGATGTTGACCCTGGGCAAGTCACTTAACTTCTGTTTGCCTTTTCTCTACTGTAGAATGGGGATAATTATAGCACCTACCTAGCAGGGTTGTTGTGAGCTTCAAATGAGATATTTATTTTTTAAAAAAAGTGCTTAGCATAGTGCCTGGTCCCTTCCCATCTCCGCGTCTTTGTACTGACTGTACCTTATGACTAGAATGCTCTGCTCCTCCACCCTAACCCTTTGGTCTCCCTGCCTTCCTTCAGGACTCAGCTTAAATTCCAATTCCTATAGGTGGCTGTTCTCAGTCCTCCAAAAGTGAATGATTTCCTCTTTCCAATTGTGTTACTCTACTTTGTATTATTTATACATACTTAAATATTTACATGTCTCCCAAATGAGAACATGTGCTTCTTAAGGGCAGGGACTTTTAAATTATTATCATTTTTGTTGAACAGAGTACCTGACATGGGGTAAGTGTTTAATAAATATTTGCTGACTAACCATCACCTGTTCAGGCAAACTTCTTAGCGATTCTGTGTCAAGTTCCAACCCACCTCAGAGTGTATAGCAGCTGCCACACAAAACCATGGCAATCTCACAATACTGAAATCCACCCCATCCTTCCATCTGCGGTTCAAAGGTTGCTTTCTCCACGAGGTCCTTCCTTATTTCACCAGTCTGAAATAATCTTTCCTTTATTCATTATTGCCTAGGATGATGTATTTCTCTGGAGGCTTTAACGTACTCTACTCTGCACTAGAATTATGGCACAGGTAATCTCTGTGCATGGGAGGCATCCTTCATCTGCTATATTGTAAGTTTTAGGAGGGCAGGGGTCATGTCTGAGTCATCTTGGTATCTCCTACAGCACCAAGTAAAGTACTTTGTAAATTAGTAAGCACTTTAATAAATAGTTATTGGATTTTGAATGATTGTTACTCATCTAAGCATACACCATAGCTAAAGATTGGAATACTAGCTATTACTTGAAATGCAGGTAGAACAAAGATAATTTGTAAATTGTGTTTCTATTAGTCTTTTATTCCCACGTATATGTGTGTGTCTGTGTGTGTGTAAGGTTTTACAATACATATAATACATATATATATATGTAATCAAATATCATATTTGTTGTTGTTCAATTGTTTTAGTCATGTCTAACTCTTTGTGACCTCATTTGGGGTTTTCTTGGCAAAGATACTGGAGTGGTTGGCCATTTCCTTCTCCAACTGATTTTACAGATGAGGAAACTGAGGCAAATCGGATTAAGTGACTTACCTAGGGTCACACAGCTATTAAGCATCTGAGGCCAGATTTGAACTCAGGAAGATGAGTCTTCCTGACTTTAGGCCTGCTGCTCTATCAGCTGTGCCACCTAACACACACACAGACTTTAGAGAAATACTTAAGATGAAATTCATATTGATGATAAGCTGTATGGACCATGGATCTATTGCTGGGAGGAACTTCTAGTCCAATCTGCTCATTTTACAGGCAAGGACGCCATTACCCAAGATGGTCGAGTGATTTTCCTGAGATCACCAAGTATAAGTATCAGAAGTAGGCTTTGATCCCAGAGCCAGATGTTAGCCCATGAAATTGTATTTATTATTCCCGACTCCTTGTTGTAGAGTATAAGTCTTGCAAAATTCAAAACATTTCCTCATTATAACTCAAGGCAGAATATTTAAGTGAACAATTATCCATCTAAGACTAGAAAGAAATAAAATCAATGAACTAGATTGTCCTTCCCTTACTATGAATTTTAAGTAGGTTTTAGCCTTTATCCCTGATTCCATCTTCATAGGAAGTAGAATGCCTTTTAAAGAACAAATGTATACTGTTCAAATATTTGTTGACTTAAAATAGTTTTCCAAGGGAAGTTTGCACAAGCTATTTTGGTTTATTTGCACAGGAACCTGGAGCATTAGATGTAGATATTGGTCCAAACAGGAAGCTTCATTAACTCCTCTTCATTTTTTGCGCAGGTGGAACCCTGGATGATTATTAAAACACCACCCAAAATAGGGACCAGATAATGAACCAATTTCATTTTTCAGTGTCCAAACACATTTCCAGGTAGAGCTAAACAATTGAACACAAAAGGAGAGGCAACAGAAAGTGTTGTCATTGCATGTTTTATCTTCTGCTCTTCATCTTTTTATTGTACCTGTGCCTGATGTCTTGGGCAGTTCATAGGCCAGAACAGAAGACTTCACGTGGACAGATACTACATAGGGGTGTGTGATTATGGTTATAATGAACTCATCTACATTGCAATATAGTTACATATATAAAAAATGAGCAACTCACTATCTTGTCCCCTCTCCCATTTTTAAATAAACACAAAATTGATCTGCAAGGAAGGGGAAGGCTGTAGTCCCTGTTAATAATCCTGGCAAGAGTGCCAGCCTGTCTCCCAATCTCACATTTCTTATTTTATCGTGAGCCAGGTGGATAGCAAACAGAAGTCGTTCTTATAGAACCTCAGGATATCATTAAATAAATGTTGTTTTCGAAGCTCTAGGTTTGACCTTAATCTCCTTAAAGAAGGAATCATCTTTCCATAGCTATCCATTCTCCTCCATATTTGTCTCAGCTACCTGAATCCCTTAAGGATGAGACTCAGTTGGTATTGGGAAAGTGCCTACAGTTGTTAATTCCTTTGAATGTCATGTGCTGAGGCTTGAATCACACCTGATTAGTCTATAGTCTAGGACTATTCATCCCCCAAAAGAGGGAAACTCTGCCACTGGACTTGACCAATAAGAAGAAACTGACTGTTGGAATAGAAATGACAGGAATCTAGGTGGAAGGGACCCTGTCATATCTCATGATAGATAAAGGGTGGAGGGAATACTGGGCATACTCTGACATGTACCCTAGACTTTCAGAGACTGGATTTCAAAGAGTTTGAAGAAAGTATTAATAACATTCCATGGCATAAAACCTATAGAAAGAGTTGGTTTGAGAAGGATGTCTTTTAATAGTGAAAATCTAAGTGTTTAAAGAGACTTGTATGACTAGACGAAGAACCCTTTGAGTAAAACAAATGTTAAATTACATATACATAAGGTAGAAGCAAGGGCAGGTAACTTAGCCCTGTAAAGACAACGTGAGTAAAATGGAAACCCTAAATAAACTAAGATTTGAAGTGAATATTTAGGAGAATAAACATATTTTTTAATAGCTATGTTGCAAACAAGAGAAAGATTTAGAAAAAGAGTACTGCTGCTTAGAATAGATGGAGCAATGATAATGGAAAGAGGGCAGAACTACTGGACTCCTGTTTTGTTTCATCTTCCCTACTAAAGACAACAGTAATCAGACCAAGTTATACAAGGACAACATGGTTAATGGAGCTTTGAAGGGGGAGACTACCTGGGATTTCTTTTATACAGGGAACTTCATTCTGAAGGGAGTCAGACTAGACGACTTTTAAAGTGACTTCCAGCTTTAATTTGTGATCCCAAGTATTCCCATATTCTGTTTATATTTGATGAGAATGTGACATTGTTTTGAAAGAACACTGAACTCAGAGTTCTGTGTTCTGCCACTTGATAGCTTTTCAATTTGGGGGAAGTCACGACTTCTTCCAGTCTCAATTTCCTCATCTGTAAAATGGGAATTACTGCATTCTTCAAAAGGGTCTTGTGAGGATCAAATGAGATCATGTGCATATAAAACGCTGTGCATTTCCAATATAAAAGCAAGCTCTTTTATAAACAAAATGGAGATCTGCTTTTTAAGTGACATGGCAAATAGCACAGCATAGGCATAATCTATGTCATGAAACAGAATTCAATTCATTGCCTCTTTCCCTTTGGGTCAAATATGTTGTTCTTGTCTTTGCAGTGCCTTTTGGATGTATTCAGTCCAAACAGGACTCCAGCAACCAATCCTTCACCTTCTGGGAAAGGCATCTTTAGCAATAAAGTACTGAATCCTGAAGCGCAAATACCAGCTGAATACCAATGTCTTGGGCACACAGGTGTGGCCAAGATGGTCTGGAGGACTGCTGGCGAGTCTCTAAGCTCCTGCTGTGACTGAGAGCTCTGAGGGGCTGGAGTGGCTGGGAAAAGGAACTAGGAGATCAGAGGCATATTAAAAAAAAAGATTAGGATCATAAGATTGCAGATTTAGAGCTTGAAGGAATCTCAGAGGTCATCTGGTCTAAGCCTCTTATCTTTACAGATGAGGAAACTGAGGCCAAGAAAGATTAAGTGACTTGCCGAAGGTCACAAAGGTCACAAAGGTCATAAGTGACAGAGGTGGAATTATAACCAGCAATGTTATATTGAAAGACTGAGTCCTTTTTAAAAAGAGTAGCTGGGATCCAGAGTTATTTTCATCCATTTAAAGGTAAATTTAATCCAAATCTGCTTCAATATTTCCTAATGATCAAAATCTCTAGAGACTTTTAAAAATTGTTTTACTTTTTCTAATAAGAAGAAGTTGCATTCTGGCTGGTGATAAGTAGCTCAAATACTCACAGTGCTTTGAGAGAAAGGCACATTATAAGTACAGAGCATTATTGTTGCTCATGTTGTATATCAAATCTGTATTTTCTGCACAGGTCCTTTCCCTGGAAATTGAGTCTTTCCTTTCTTAATTATGAACTGTATGAAATTGAGCTAACTGTGAAAAGCTAAACTGAACACTTTCATTAACAAATTAGGGCCTGAACAAGGACTAGCTATCTATACTTCTGCCCTTCCCATTTCCCACTCACTACCAGTCCAAGAGGAAAGAACTTCTTACACCCCTTCCTTTCCCTGGGGAGGTCATCTGCTCCACACTAAGGTGAGTCCTAATGTCCTTGCTGAGAGTGAGTACCTCCATAACCAGCCTGGTTCCCAAACTCCACTAACCCGGCTTTGATTATCAAGCAAGACAAGGCATTGAATATCTGCCCTGCTGCTATGAGACATAGCCCATCTTCCTCACCTTTCTACCTCTTGCTCAGGGATTGATAATCAATTCAACACGAACGTACCACTGTGAAAGGCATGATATACTGCCTCCCTATGGCTCCATACTAGAGTATGTGGTCATAGATATGTTACAGGTTATAACCTATACACGTGCCTGTGCTCATTCTTACCTATTCTTACCTATGCTAGCCTCATCCCATCGGTGTCTTTCTCCTACTATTCCCTACCTTTCCATCATGCCCTCTGGAACTTCTGTTCTAGTGTTAACAAACTATCCTGCCATACCAATATTACCCTCCAGAAATTACTTTATGTATATGATTTTATTTACCTGTATGTCTATATATTCCCATCATCATCCCCATGAAGGGAATGTAAGTTCTTTAAGGGCAGCCTGTATTTTGTCTTGTCTTTGACGACCTTATACCTAGTATAGTGCCTGGCACATAATAGATGCTAAATAAACACTTTTTGAATTGAATTGGATTGATGCCAGGCTGATAACACGCAGGTGACACAGGTTGGACATTCTTGTTCTTTTCTGGCTGGCTACATCTGACCTAAGGAAAGGTTCCAGCTGTCTAGCTTTCTTGCCCTCTTAGAATTGTCATGGATGGGAAAAGGAGGGAGCTCCAGACAAGACCAAGTGGAGAGGAAACCTTGCATTTCCTCTGAATTATTATTATTATTATTATTTTAAGGCTACAAAACCCAGGAGAGGAGAAAAAAAATCTGGTCTGACAAAAACATACTCCCTGCTGAATTTCCTGTCTCCCATTTTCCAAGTCTTGGTTGGAGAAGCCAAGTCCCCTGACCTCTGTGAATAAGGTCAATTGGCTGGCTGTCAGTCTGATATCAATATTTACATTAGGTTATCAGGTCTGCTGAGAAAAGTAAGGCCTAAGCAGATACACAGCAAGATTTTGGTTTTACCTCTCTCTTTCTGAGTTTTGGAAATTGTGCTTCCTCCACTTTGAAAATCACAGTCCTCACGGGAACCTCTCCTTGTATCTTGAAATGCTGTCTAACCCATTGTCACCCCCCGAAGTTAACCCCCTCTTGCTCAGTTGGCAGTCAGTGCGTTCGAGGTGCAAATTGATCGACGCGACTTGTTACATCTGGTATTGAAGTAATTTTCGTCTGCGAGGCGTATCGACTTCACTTCAGTAAACAGCAAGGAAGTACATTTTAAATGAAAATGGACAAAAGTCAGCTGCAAGGAATATCAGCGGAGGACAGAAGCAGGTCGGCGGGCCTCGCTCAGTGTAACTTAGACACTACTAGAAAAGATCTGCTAAAGAAAATAGTAGGAAAGCAAGTGGGTCGCCCAGAGTCAATGCTCTCTATAGGCACATTCCACAGATCGTGAGAGATCTGCTATGCACATACTTTAAAAAGAACTAAATGGAAGAGATACTTGCCCATATTGGGATGATGCCAACATCTTCCTCCACAATATCTTACCTTTTTCTCAAATCACCCTCCTTTCTTCATCCTTTCTGCCTTCTCTCCCCATCATGCCATTTCAGTCTCTAATATACCCAAAGACGCAGCTTACAAGAATCCAGATTTCTGGAACCTTGAATGTCAGCCCCAGTGCCCAGCATAATGCATAGCTCATAGGAGGTGCTTTAAAAGGTTTAGCAAAAAAATTAATTAATTTGTGGAGCCCTTATCTTTTGCATTATATCTAGATTGGTATGCATAGGGTCATAGCTTAATGAATCTGCTGAGAAAACTCTTCTTTTCAAGGAATTCATAACTGCAGGAGAGAACTTCAGAGAACATGATGACAGAAAAGGGGATTTCCCCAGTCATTTTAAATCTAGTTTCAATAATCACTTACATCCAGGCATCATTTCAAGCATTTCTATAGCACATCCCTTCTGTATCAGCCCGAGGTTCAAAATGACTCCTCTGACGCACTTGAAACCTCTGCATGGTTTGCAGGCTTTGCGTTCACTTTAATCATAATAGCTCATATTTGTGTGAAGCTTTAAAGTTTGCTTTGTGGATGTTAGCACAGTGCCTGGCACATAGCAGGTACTTAATAAATGGTCATTTCCTTCTTTCCTCTTACAACAATCTAGTGAGGTAGGTGCTGTCATTATGTCCATTTATATGAAACACAAAAACAAAAAAAAAAAAAAAAACTAAGCCTTGGCTGAATTTAAGTGACAAGCTATAGGAAGAGAAATGGGACCTGTGATTTTATTTGGTATAGGGAACTCCTAGGTGAAGAAATTTGCTCTACAGATTGGCACCTTCTCTGTAATTTACAGTTTTAGACGGTTGTCTAGAAGTCAAATTGACCTGGGTCCTGCTGTGGTTGGGGGTGCTGGGAACTCTGAAATGCAAAGGTACAAGGGTGTCTGCCTTGAAAGAATTCAACCACTCAAGCCTTCTTTCAGTAGCGCAGTAAGGTGGGCAAGATTCCTGGTAAATCTGCGGTATTGTAACACCAATAGGAGCAGGCAAGTATCTAAGAATCTGAACAATTTAATGGAGGTATGATTGGTTCTTACATACAAGAAAAGACTGTGAGACTGTGAGAAGATCTGGATGGGATTAAGGAGTGGTAAATAGCCTGGGGTGGGCCAGGTGCAGACAATGAAAGGTGTTAAATGGTCAGAGAGCCACAGTGAAAGGGCAATTAAAAGGATTATTGAATATCTAGGTACACTGGAATGGGCCAGATGGCTCAGGCAAAACTCCGGTGTGGGAAAGTTCAGGGGCTTTTAGGGATCCAGGTTCCATTGCCCCATCAGGCCCATAGCCAGGATGTGTCAGAGGTAATAGGATTTTAACTCGGGTCTTCCTGACTTCAAAGAAGACTGTCTATTCACTCTGCCATGGTTTCTTCCATGGACAAAAAGCTTTTGGCCGAACAAATGTGTAATGCAAATGATCACTTGGAAAAATGTAAAATTCACTAGTAGTTGCCAAAATACAAATTAAAGCCACTGTGTTACCTCTGCATACCCATCAAATTAGCAAAAAATAACTAAGTGAGGTAAGATTCAACGATGATATGTCTATGTAAAAATTCTTTTTGGTGGATTTGCATGTAGAGTGATCTGGAAGTATACAAAAGCAATCATGAAGTTAATCCTGACCTATGACCTGATTATTTCATTATTAGAAAGATATTTTCAGTGTTATAAAAAAAAGAAAATCATTAACATTTTTAAATGAAATATAATTTGCAAATTTAAAGAACTGGAAAAGAACTTGTCATTTGTTTGTCCTTTCTTCTCTAAAAGGACCATGACATCAGGAAGGCGATATCATGACTTGCAGGTGAATTGGATTTAAGCAAGTGAAGGCTGAGCAAAGTCACCAGCCTCACTCTTTCCTCCAGAGCCATCTGGGCCTGGTGGCAAGATATATTTCGAGACAACTGGAGATGGTCCAGGATGCAGTGGAGGACCTTGGCCCTTTTAAGCTAAGGTCTTTCCCAGGTCTCAGTTTAACTAAGGCAACATCCATTCAATGATTAAGGCTAAATAAGAAATGAGGCAAAGAATGGCCTCTTTCCCCTAGTCAAACAAAACAAAAATAAAATCAACCTGAGAGGGAAGACCCTGAGGGTTTTGGCCAAAACAGAAAGAATTGCTGTTTACACTCACTCTGAGCCATCAGAGCCTAAACAATGATCAAATGAGGCTTCAGCTGGGACCTATTTTTGGCCAATCTATGAGAGCCAGAGTAATTTGGGTTTAAGACATGTCCTTAAAAAAGAAATCTAGCCTGTAAACCTAAGATATCTTGAGAGGTTTCAGCAATCAAAATTTAAGGAGGGAGAGAGAGAAGGAAGGAAGGAAGGCAGAAAGGAAAAGAACTAAATGTTCAACAATTGATGAACAGATGATAATAACTATGAATTATTAATGTAATTAAATGATAATTCATAATAATTTTATAAGTATAATTAATATATAATGCTATAGAATATTATTAATTAATTATATTACATGATATTTAATTGAATAATTAAATGATATATGATTTGTAATCATTATCATTTTAATGATCATGAAGACTAAAAATTAGGAAAGATATATCAAGAAATATGAAATAAAGTAATAGAATAATATACACCCAGTCTACAACTATATAAGAGGAAAAATGCAAACAAAATTCAGAGGTGAGAGGACAAAAAAATAACAAAGAAGTAGAAAGAGTAACTAATAAACTCTTATGGCCATACTAAATTAAATCCTAAGTATAAAAGTGTGTTTACTTGTTTGTTTTTTTATCTTAAGTTAGGTACATAATAAATTGTTTTTAAAAGTCAAAATTTATTGTGCTATAATAAATGTTGAACTCAATAATCTTAGAAAAACACGGGTAGACTTACATTAAATAATGAAAAGTAAAATGAACAAATGAACAGAAGCAAGAGAATGCTGTATACAGTAACAGCAATATTGTTTCAAGAACACCTTTGAGCAAATAAGTCACTTTGACTATTAAAAATACCCAAATTAACTATAAAAGACATATGAAGGAAGATGCTATCTACATCCAGAGAAAGAACTGATAAAAAAGTATGTATAGAAGGAGTTTACATATGTGTGTGAATATACACACACACACACACACATACATACATATATACATATATTTGTGTCTAATGGTAGCCATTTCGGGGTGGGGGGAAGGGAAGAAAAAAGGGAAAAAAGGAAAAAAAGTTACATGAAAACTTTATTATATATTTAAATGGAACAGCAACTTGTACATGATAGATTTGCAGTTTCATGTGCAGTCATCTTTTTTTTTTATTATACTATGTTATAGAAATTTTTATTTTATTCCATAAGTTAAAAATAAAATAATTTTTTAGAAAAGAATTTTAAAGAGTAGTTAGCTCAGATATGCAAATAACCCACAGGGAATAATGAATGGGCAGACTTGCTTCTCAAATTTTGAATGAAGCCATTTTTTTCCCTTATTGATTCTCAATAAAGTTTCACTGGTTTTCGGGCATTCTTTTACACAGGTACACATACATGGATCCTTAATTTTTTTTCTTTGTGTACCAGTTTTTGGCAAGTTACTTCCTCTTTTGTGCCCTACTGCTGACCACTGACACATCCTTTTGTTAGGTAGTAGTTTAGAATGGCTGACATCCTGCCGACAGACTACCAAGTGACCCTGCCAGGTCAGTGTCAGTGATTGCATCAATTTCATTACAAACATGTTTTATAGTAAACAACTTATTGATATGCACTGTTTTGGAATTGCTTAAAGTGTCCTCCCAAGTCATAATTGGAATAAAGTTAGCCTCTTATAAGCAAATTTATCCATAATTGTTAAACCTCGGGGGGGGGGGTGGAAAATGACCCTGGCCATTTTCATTCCAAGTGAGAAAGGATTTAGGCTGGAATGAAATTGCTGCAGATGCCCCAATAACCTGATACCATGTTGCTTTACTGCTGTAGAATTAGAGTGAAAAGGCAGAGGGAGAATGGGCAGTTTTCTAATGGCTCTTGAACTCAGACTTCCTTAACCTTGATTTTTCTTATCACTTGTGTTTCATTGCACTCTTCTAAAGGTATTTTGTGGACTGGGAAATTTGTGAGAAAAGAGGACTCAGAGACATGGGGACGGGGAAAAGAGGCCGAGCTGCTTGTGGTGTCTTTCTCCTCATGTCCTAGATTTCATATGTAAAAATTTTTCTTTAAAATACAGTTTGGTGGGGGGAAAGCCACAGGAATCCAAAACAGATAAACAAGTATATTTAAATGATTCTGATTGTATTTAATTATGACCTGTATCTAAAGTAAATGGGAGTCATCTCTGTTGATCAGAAGCCAAGAGTCTGAATTAGAGGTTTAATCTTCTCTGGCTCTACACAGTTATTTCTCCTTCCCCCCACCCCCTCTCTCCCTGTCTGTATGTCTCTCTTCCCTCTTCCTTTCCCTCTCCTTTCTATCTCTGTCTCTCCGGCTCCTCTCCTTTTCTCTCTGTCTCTCCCTCTCCTAACCTCTCCCCGTGTGACTATGAGCAAGTCCATAAGTCTCTCTGTGCATCAGTTTATTCATCTGTACAACTGGTGTAAGAATGACTATAGGACCTACTCCAGGATAGTTATGTATCAGATGTGATCACTGTAAAATACTTTATAAACTTTATAGGGCTATATGAAAGTTAGAGCTTATTACAGATTAATATAACAATTACACAGAATAAGAGAAATGTTTTTTTTCTGATATTCCGTGACACATTAGGACCACATAAATACTCGAAGTGCAAGAGAACCACTGGAGGATGAAATAAAAGTGAGTAGACTTGGGATAGGTTGTGAATCTCAAGCAGAAGGTGTCTTGTAGACTGATCCTTCTTCTGATCTCAAGGTCTATCACCACTTCTATGGGATAGCTTTTTGTGCTTGTACTAATAAGAAGACAATCTGAGATTAGAAAGTAAGAACATTTTTTTAAAAACTTCCACATTTTAACGTGGGAAGATATCCTTCATTTTCTTCTTTTTTTTGTGGCTACAAGGAGAAGAATCTCATTTTATGTTTTAGGGATATCAGATTGCAAAATAATAGACAGTGTGTTAAAAAATATTTTATTGGAGCCTAATAACAACCCTGGGAGGTAGATACTATCATCATCATCATCATCATCATCACCACCACCACCATCATCATAATAATTATTATTATCATTATTATTATTATTCCCATTTTAGTGGTGTAGTAGATAGAGGGATAGGCCTGGAGTCAAGAAGACCAGAATTCAAATTTGGCCTCCGATACTTACTAGCTGTGTCCCTAGGCAGCTCTGTCTGCCTCAGTTTCCTCATCTGTGAAATGAGCTAGAGAAGTAGATGGCAAACCACTTCAGTATCTTTGCCAAGAAAACCCCAAATTGGGACATGAAGAGTTGGACAGGACTGAAAATGACTGACCAACAAATAACCACCTTACAAAGACAGTAGGTGATGCTAGAATTGTCATTTCATTTTTAAAATGTGGGCACTCCTCTTTTTTAACTGGTATCCTCTTGCAAAAAATTTTGGCTTTACATAATGTGAAAATATGGCCCTAAAGTGCTTGGATAAAATCTGTTGGGATTAGGGAAGAATGCCCTGGAATATTCTTATCAACAAAACTAAGTCCCTATTAAAAAATCTTACTAATTTTTTTTTACATCATTATTGTTTCCGAACATATCTTCCCCCTTCTGCCTGCCAGAAAACCATTCTCACATCAATGAATAAAAGTTGAAAAGACATTTGGTAAAACCAGTGTATCAGCTGAGTTGGACTTTATTACTAAAATATAAAATTTGTATTCATGCACTTAGTTTTTAATATCTTCATAGAGATTATCACAGAATGATAAAGAACTCTTTCGCATAGGAATAAAATCAATGTAGTATAAATATTCACTTTAATGCGCCTTTCTTAGAATCTTTAAAAAAACCCATCATATTGTTTTTCTTGGAATCTTGTTGCCAAATAAAACCCCAGATACAGAGTGTCATAGCTTATACTCACACTGATCTTTCTGTATGTTTTAATAAATATTCTTGGATCCATCAACCAATCAGCAAGCTTCTATTAATTCCCAGTTACTAGGAACTGCTTGGCTCTGGAAATACAAAGTCAAGCATGATATAGCCCTTGCCCTTGAGAAGCTTATGGTCTAACCAGGGGAGATAACGGGTGTGTATGTTTTGATATATGCATACATGTGTTCATCCATCCATCCATCCAAGGATATATACACACATATGTATATTCATACACATACAAATACGTAGTCATATACAAAATAGATCCTAGATAATTTGGGGAGTAAGTGGTAGGGAAGGTACTGGTAGCTGGGGAATCAGGAAAGGTTTCATGTACAGGGTAGTACTTGAGTTGGGTCCTGATAGAAACTAGGGAGTTTATGAGTTGGAGGTGAGGATGGAATGTATTTCAGCAATAAAGGACAGCTAGTGCAAAGGAATGCAGATGAGAGATGGTATGCTATATATGTAGAACAGTGAGAAGGCCAGTTGGCCTGGACTATAGTATGAGGAAAAGAGATAAATGTGCAAGAAGGTTGGAAAAGTAGGCTGTGAAACCTTTAAAATCAAACAGAGGGATAAATGGAATGATCAACTATGATTCCAGGGGACCAATGCTACTCACCTCCTGACACCTGCTGGGCTTAGGGGTGGAAAACAATATATATTTTTTGGATGTAGTCACTGGGAATTTGCTTTATTTGACCATGCATATTCATTATCAAGGTTTTCTTTCTTTCTTTCTTTCTTTCTTTCTTTCTTTCTTTCTTTCTTTCTTTCTTTCTTTCTTTCTTCTTTCTTTCTTTCTTTCTTTTCTTTCTCTCTCTCTCTCTCTCTCTTTCTCTCTTTCTTTCTCTCTCTCTCTCTCTCTCTTTCCTCTTCCTTCCTTCCTTCCTTCCTTCTTCCTTCCTTCCTTCCTTCTTCCTTCCTTCCTTCCTTCTTTCTT
>NW_027555615.1:0-34287 GCF_003287225.1 Phascolarctos cinereus
CCTGTGCCCTCTTCCTACGTATGCTCCCTCTAACTATCCTAATAGTAAGAAAGAACTTATGAGTTACAAATATGATCTTTCCTCATAATTTTAATTTTATTAAATTCCCTACATTTTCCCTTTTGTATTTGTTTACTCTTTTTTATGCTTCTCTTCAGTGCTGTATTTGAAAGTCAAATTATTTATTCAGCTCTGCTGTTTTCATCAAGAATACTTGAGGGAGCCAAGATGGCAGAGGAAAAGTAGAGAGAATCGCCTGAGCTTTCCCCCAAATCTCTCCAAATACCTCTGGAAAGTGACTCTGAACAAATTCTAAAGTGGTGGAACCCACAAAGAGACAGCATGAGGCAGATTTCCAGCCCAAGACAACCTGGAAGGTCTGCAGGAAAGGTCTATTCCACCAGCTTGTGAATAGAGTGTCCAATGAGGAGGACGCAGTGTGGACCTGGCCTAAGCAAAGCTGCTCTGGGGTACTGGATCATAAACAGCAGTAGCATTTTCCAGTCTTCTCAGCCCACAGACTCCAGAGACAAGTTAGAAGGTCAGTGGGAGAGGATTGTCAGAACTGGATGAGAGAGAATCACAGTCCAGTACAGGGCTGCAGGGCCTGCAATATAGCCTCAACATGAGAAGACCAAAAACAGGCTTTGGGGGTGACTGAATCAGGAATAGTAGCGGCTACAGTGGCAGTAGCACTGCTCTTGGAGCTATTAGCAAACAGTCTGAATGTTTGAAAGTTCCCTATTTTGACTTTCAGGAGCCAAGATGGTGGAATTAGCAGTAAGTAGCTCTTACCCTCTCTTATTGACCTTGAAAAACCCAGAGAATATTGCCCCAAGAAAAATCCTGAAGTAGTGGAGTCAGCAGAAAGATTATATACACAGTCCTCTAACTCTGGAGGCTAGGGGGATTAATAGAAAAAGTATCTCTTGCTGTGGGTGAAGGGGACTAGAACAGGAAGGGAGGAAAGAGGGAGGAAAGAGCCTGGAAAGCATCTTTCAGGAGATCATCAAGGAAAACTGGCCTGAGGCCTAGAACCAGAGGGTAAAATGGTCATCAAAAGAATCTACCAATCACCTCCTGAAAGAGATCCCTAATTTAAAAAGCTAAGCAATATTGTAGCCAAAGTCTAGAATTATCAGGTCTAGGAGAAAATCCTGCAAGCAGCCAGGAAGAAACAAATCAAATATCATGGAACCACGGTCAGATTTACACAGGACATTGTAGCTTCTATATTGAAAGCTCAGAGGACTTGGAATATGATATTCTTTAAGGAAAAGGAGCTTGGATTACAACCAAGAATCGCCTACCCAGCAAAGTTGAGTATAATTTTTTCAGGGGAGGAGATGGACGTTTAATGAAATAGGGGACTTCCAGACTTTCCAGATGAAAAGACCAGAGCTCAATGGAAAATTTGATCTTCAAATATAAGACTGGATAGAGGCATAAAAAGGTAAACAGGAAAGGGGAAAAACATGTTATTCAATAAGGTGAAACTGTTTACATCCCCACATGGGAAAATGATACTTATAACTCTTGAGGACAATATCTCTTTTATGACATTTAAAAGGAATATACATAGCCAGAGAAAGTGGGATTATGTTGAATTTGATGTGATGATTAAAAAAAAGGAATACCTAATGAAGTGGTGAAAAGGAATTGTAATGGGAGAACATACAAGGAGGAAGCAAAAAGGGTAAATTACTTCACATGAAGAGGCACAAAGTCATATTATAGTAGAAGGAAAGAAGGGAGGAAGATGAGCATTGTTTGAACTTTACTCTCATTGGATTTGGCTGAAGGAGGGAATAACATACTCAGATGTAAAATTTTAACTTGCCCTATAGGCAGTAGGAGGGGAAAGGGGAAAGAAAAGGGAGGGGGCTGATAGAAGGGAGGGCAGATTTAGGGAGGTGGTGGTCAAAAGAATGCTTGAATGACCTCTATCTCACTGAATGTTCATTTTTCTCCTGAAGAATTATACTCAGTTTGTCTGGGTAGGTGATTCTTGGTTGTAATCCTAGCTCCTTTGCCCTCTGGAATATAATATACTAAGTCCCCTGATCCTTTCAAGTGGAAGCCATTAAATATGTTATCCTGACGGTAGCTCCACAATATTGAATTGCTTCTGGCTGCTGACAATATTTTCTCCTTTCATTTGGAGCTCTGGAATTTGGCTATAATATTCCTGGCAGTTTTCATTTTGGGATCTCTTTCAGGAGGTGATCAGTGAATTATTTCCATTTCTATTTTACCCTCTGGTTCTAAAATATCAGGGCAGTTTACCATGATAACTTTTTTTCTCAATTTATTAATTAATTTAAATTTTTCAACATTCACTTTTATAAGATTTTGAGTTCTAAATTTCTCCTTCCCTTCTCTCCCATTTTCAAGATGGCATACAGTCTTATATAGGCTATAATGTACAATCGTATCAAAGATATTTACACATTACTCATATTTTGAAAAAAGAATCAGATCAGAAGACAAAAAAAAACATGAAAAAGAAAACAAAAACAAAAAAGAGAAAATAGTACCTTTCAATCTGCTTTCAGATTCCACATTTCTTTCTCTGCATATGGATAACATTTTCCATCATTTGCTTTTGAATCACCTTGGATGCTTGATAATTTCTTGAAAGATGATGTCTAGACTCTTTTTTTATCGTGGCTTGCAGATAGGAAAATAACTTTTAAGTTATTTCTCCTGGATCTTTTTTTCCAAGTTAGGTGTTTTTCCAGTCACGTAGGTCACACTATCTTCTACTTTTCATTCTTTTGGTTTTGTTTTATTGTTTCTTGATTTCTCCTAATGTCATTAGCTTCCATTTGCGCATTCTAAATTTTAAGGAATTAGTTTCTTCAGTGAGGTTTTGCACCTCCTTTTCCATTTGGTTAATTCTGCTTTTTGAGGCATTCTTCTCCTCATTGGCTTTTTGGACCTCTTTTACCAGTTGGCCTGGTTTATTTTTCAAGCTGTTATTTTTTCAGTATTTTCTCTGTGTGTCTCCTTTTTACAAGCTTTTGATTCATTTCTCATGATTTTCCTGCATCACTCTCATTTCTCTTCCAAATTTTTCCTCCACCTCACTTACTTGATTTTCAAAATCCTTTTTGAGTTCTCTAAATGATTTTTGTTATTTCATCAAATTCTTTAATTTGTTCTCTTGGCAACTTGATTAGTATAGCATAAAAACTTTAAATTACCTTTGGTAATGTTGTCATTTTTATTATATTGCAATGCCCTATTAATGGGCATTGAATATTCTTCTGGCTATTTTAGTTTTTCTTTATTTCTTTAAGGAGTCCCGTGTAACTGAACCTATGCAAATATTTATTTACTCTGACAGATTGATCTCTATAGATATTTTATAAATTTTGTAGTTATTTGCAATAGGATTTCATTTTCTATTACAACTTTTTTGATATTTTATTACTCTTTGCAAAATATGTGTAAATCTTTGAGAATCAATTTTGGAATTTTTGACTTTCCTGTCTTTTATATTATCTTTATTAGTTTCCTAAGATTTTCCAAGTATATCATTATATTATCAACACAATTGGGAAAGTTTTTATCTTCCCTTTTCCTGTGTTTATGCCTTTGATTGCTTTCTCTCATCTTATCGATTTTGCAGGCATTTCTAGAACTCTGACAAATAATAGGGAAAAGAGTGGGCATCCTTTCTTTGCAAGTGAATTTTGTGAGAAAGATTGTTGTGTATCCCCATAGCATATGAGGCAGAATTGCATGAAATCATTGGCTTCACTCCCTCTTCCAGAATTGTCACAGTGCTGTGGTGATACAGAGTAGAGAAGACTGGTGATAGCTTGAGATGCAGTGGATGACCTTGGCATCTTCAATGTCTAACCAAGCTCTTAGCACTCTACAGTGCCTGCTTCAGCTCCCTTCATGGCTATTGGAACAAATTGTTCTCATTTGCCCATTCCAAAAGGGGAATTCATCATATGCTTGGGGTAGACACCTCCCAAACTTACCTAGAAGTTTGAGATGCCCTCAGTTACCCTCAACCTGGTTTAGCCCATCTCCCCAAGTGGTTTACCACAGTGTGGCCACTGTGTGTGCTACAGCTTCTTGGAGTCACAGGTGAGAGTTGGGTGGATCAGGTAGACATCAGAGGTGGGAAGCATCCCTGAAAAGATCTTGGTAGCCCTCACACCAGAAGTACTGTTCTTCCCTGAAGACATCCTATAGCCATTATTTCATATACTGAATTTTTGTCTTGGATCCTGCAACTGTACTTTTGGTTCAGTTAAATGTAGCCTCACTCCAAACAGTGTAAAAATGAGGGGTGCTGTGTGAGCATGCTAGGGAAGTCAGCTCAGAGATGTGTTTTTGTTTTCTTCTACCTTCTTTTGGATTCTTTATGTCCTAAATAATGGAGACAGCTGATGTTAATTTATCTTTGGTGAATTATTTTTGTTTTAGAGGTGTATCAGAGTTCAAGGTGATCAGAAAATGTCTAGTTCCCCATCTTCTTGAATATTTTACCTGAAAGTCCAATTCCTATTGTTTCTATGATTTGTTCTTTAACTTCTTGAGTATTTCGGATTTCATTGTTAAGTGACTTTTGTGTTTCTGGGTTTTTTTATGTGCTTTCTGCACCAGTAACTATTTTTATTTTATTATCACTTGTATAGGATGTATTCGCTATTTCTGCTTTTAATATTTGTTTGTAGTATCTCTGTCCCATAATACATCATCAGTTTTTTTTTTTTAAGTTCCATTAGTTCTGGGAAATCTGTACATGACTTTGTAGTACCATTTGAAAGGCAGCACAAGTGTGTTTTTTTTAACTCTACTCTCTCCAGTAATTTTTTCACTTCCCTATTTTCTCTTTTGTGTACCTTTCATCTGGACTTATAAAAACTGGGAGAGGGATATAAACCTCTCCTGTCACCATTACATTATTTTTAGTGTCTTCTTCTAGCTCAGTTAATGTTAACTTATAAATTTCACTGCAAACATATTTGGAACTTATGTATTTATCGAAGAATTTTGTTTGTGGTCTATGATTCCCTTCCAAAAATTCAGATCTTGTTTATCTTTTTAATTTTTGTAATGTTTGTTTTTGCTTTGTCAGGGTGATTAGAAATTTTGGTTTCTTTCTTCTTTTATTTACTTAATGCATAGAATTTTTCCCCATTCCATGAATTTTGTTTTGAGGATATACATATGTATATATTTTGAGTAAATACATACAAATTATGTATATATTTAAATTTTTGTTTAAAGTTTTGAGTTCCAAATTCTATCCCTTCCTCTGTCCCTCCCCTCCTACCTCCCTGAGACAATGAGCAATCAGATATAGGCTATGCATGTGCAGTTATACAAAACATTTCCATTTTAGTACTTTTGTGGAAGATTCTAATAAATGAAAAAGAAAGAAAGAAAGAAAATGAAAAATATTATGCTTTTGTCTGTATTAAACAAAAGATCAGTTCTTCCTCTGGAGGTGGATAGTATGTTTCACCATTAATCCTTTAGGATTGTCTTGGATCATTGCATTGCCGAGCATAGCTGTCATTCACATTTCTTCATCAAACGATATTTCTGTTACTGGGTATAGTGTTCTCCTGGTTTTCTTCTGTAAACTATGCAGGTGTCATGTAAGTCTTTCCAGTTTTTTTTCTGAAATCATTCTGCTTGTCATTTCTTATAGCACACTAATATTCCATTACAATCCTATACCACAGCTTCTTCAGCCATTCCCAGATTAATGAGCATCTCTTTGATTTCCAGCTCTTAGCCACTACAAAAAGAGCTGCTATGGATACTTTTGTACAAATAGGTCTTTTCCTCTCCCCTTTTTTAAATGTCTTTGGGATGCAGTTCTAGCAGTGGTATTGCTGAATCAAAGAGCATGCATGATTTTATACCCCTATAAGCATAGTTCCAAATTGTTCTCTAGAATGGTTTCTTCAGTTCACAGATTCATCAACAATGCATTATTAGTGTTCCACTTTTCCCACATCATCTCCAACACCCAACATTTTCTTTTTTGCCATATTAGCCAATCTGAGAGACTTTAGGTTCTTTGAATTTGCATTTCTCTAATCAATAATGACTTAGGCATTTGTATAGGATTATAGATAGCTTTGATTTCTTTGTCTAAAAACTGCTGTTCCCATCCTTTGACCATTTATCAAGTGAGGAATGACTTGTATTCTTATAAATTTGACTAAGTTCTCTATATTTGACAAATGAGGCCTTTACTGGAGATAGTTGTTGCAAAACTTTTCTCTTTTTCTGCTTTCCTTTTACTTTTGGTTGCATTGGTTTTGTTAGTGGGAAGACCTTTCAACTTTATATAATTAAAATAATCTATTTTATATTTTTAATACGCTCCTTTTCTTCCTTGGTCCTGAATTTTTCCCTTATCCACAAATTTGACAGATAAACTATTCCATGCTTTCTAATTTTCTTATGGCATCGCCCTTTGTGTGTAAATCATGTACCTATTTAGACTTTTTCTGGTACGTGATGTGAGATGTTGTTCTATATTTTCCTAGCAGTATTTGTCAAATAATGAATTTTTTTTCCATAAACTTGAATCTTTGTGTTTATCATACAGTAGATTACTATGGTCATTTACTATAATATAATTTGTAGCTAATTTATTCCACTGATCGACCACTCGATTTCTTAGCCAGTAACAGAGTGTTACGAGCCTTTTCTTATTATTTTAAATTATTTTAAATTACAGCTTAGATCTTGCAACATAAAGACAAAGACAGAGCATGAAAACAAAGCAGTTCATATGGATAAAAGTAAAATGACGATCAAAGACATAATTCCATGTAGTACCGCCGTCAGGTGAGACAAGTATTGATGTTATTATAATGGGCAATGAATGTATAATCTTTTTAAAAAGTTGAGTTTCAAGGGCAGCTAGGTGGTACAGTGGATTGAGGACTGGCCCTAGAGTCAGGAAGACCTGAATTCAAATACTACCTCTGACAATTGACACTAACTAGCTGTGTGACAGTGGACAAGTCACTTAACCCCATTTCCTAGCCCCCCCACAAAAAAAATAGTTTTAAATTGACAGCATTTGAAAGGAATCATCTTTCTCTGTTTAAATTGTGGAATTGTTATGCTAAATGTAGTGAATTAAAATAAAAATTATTTTAAAATTCTTAAAAGAACCAAAAGCCCAGAATGTCAGATTAGGGTGAGTTCCTAGAACATAGAATATTAACGCTACTAGAGAGCTTGGAATATAGAATGTCTAGTTTGGGAGATGACACAGAGAACAAAGCTTTAGGCCTGGTAGGCCATTTAGAAGAAGGGCTATATCAGTGCTAGGAGAGCCTTTACAACATAGAAGGTTATAAAGAAGAGAGGCTAGAAAAACATAGTATGTGGAGAAGATTGAGGGGCCCTCAGAATTTAGAAACTAGCTGGCATTTATTAAGTGCCTTAAAAGGGAAAAGCCCTTGATCATTATTACCTCCTTTTATCCTCACTGCAAACCACTAAGGTGAGTGCTCTTATCCTTCTCATTTGGGAGGAGAGAAAAGAGGGCAAGGAAAGCTAAAGACCCTCTCCCAGTGTCACAAAGCTGGAAATGAACACAGTAGGCCAGAGAATAGATAGGATTCTTCCAGTGCTGGAGGAGTCCATGGGCAAACGAGATAACTGTCTCCATAAGAGAGCTGAGACATAGAAAAAAATCAAGTGACAGGAATAGATCTTAAAATATAAGCTATCTCTTCTCTGAAACAAACAACCTGGAAGATATGTCAAGGAGAAGTAACTGAAGGCTCAGTGTACTCCAATAAAACCTTAAATACAAAAAAGGATAGATACTATATTTCATGAAATCAGAGATTAAAAGTGGCCATACCTATATGAGCCCAATTGCCAAATTAAAACAAAAAAAGAAAAATGAATTGTCAGCTCTTCACAGAAACCCCATATTGTAAACTCCAAAAAATTTCTTAAAAAAAATCAAGTGCCTCTTGACCTTGTGCAGATGGAAGTATCATGGTCCCTCTGGAAGGTGTGCTACTTGGTATTCAGGGCTACTTAGGGCAATACCATAGACCCAGGCAAGGACCTGTGCTTAGCAGTGGCATTCTAAGGCAAGGAATCTTCATGGACCGTAGACTTTGTCCTCATCGAAGAACACGATTTTTGGTTTTAATCCTAGCTCCTTTGACCTCTGGAATATCATATTCCAAGCCCTCTGATCCATTAATGTGGAATCTGCTAAATCTTGTGTTATCCTCATTGTGTTTCCACAATACTTAAATTGTTTCTGGCTGCTTGCAATATTTTCTCCTTGAACTGGGAACTCTGGAATTTGGCTATAATATTCCTGGAAGTTTTCCTTTTGGAATCACTTTCAGGAGGTGATTGGTAGATTCTTTCAATTTCTATTTTACCCTCTGGTTTTACAATGCCAGGGCAGTTTTCCTTGAAAATTTCTTGAAGGGTGATGTTTCGGCTCTTTTTTTGATCATGGTTTTCAGATAGTCCAATACTTTTTAAATTATTTCTCCTGGGTTTATTTTTCAGCGCAGTTGTTTTTCCAATGATATATTTCACATTGTCTTCTATTTTTTCATTCTGTTGTTTTTGTTTCATAATTTCTTGATTTCTCATAGAGTCATTACTTTCATTTTTGTTCCATTCTATTTTTTTTTTTAGGCAGCTGGGGCTAAGTGACTTTACCAGGGTCACACAGCTAGTAAATGTCATGTGTTTGTTCTGTTTCCGGATTTGAACTCAGGTCCTCCAGACTTCAGAGCTGGTAGATAAACTGTGCCACCTATCTGCCCCCCCCCATTCAAATTTTTAAGGAATTATTTTCTTTAGTAAGCTTTTGGGTTTCCTTTTCTATTGGGCCAATTCTATTTTTAAGGCATTGTTCTCCTCATTCTCATTTTGGATGTATTTTGCCATTTGAGTTAGTTTATTTTTTAAGGTGTTATTTTCTCAGTATTTTTTGGGTCTCCTTTAGTAAGCTATTGACTTGTTTTTCATGATTTTCTTGCATCGCTCTCATTTCTCTTCCCAGTTTTTCCTCTGCTTCTGTTACCTGATTTTGAAAATCCTTGATCTTCCTTCTCACCAAAGTAAGATTCTGTTGTTTGCTCATTTCCTGAACCAATACCTTGACTTTGTAAAGGTAGGACTGGGCTTCCAGGTTGTCTTGGGCTGAAAATATGTTTCACTCCATTTCTGTGCATTCTGCTGCTCTAGAATTAGTTTAGAGTCATGGATTTTGTGCAGCTGTTTTCAGAGATAATTCTAGGATCTGTAAGATTTCAGTTTTTCAAAGGTGGTATGATATAAGAAGAGGCGTTTGCTCTTCTCCTGGCCTGTTGTCTGGTCTGTGAGTGACACAAACTCTTTTATGCCCTGGAACTGTGAGAAGGGTTGCTTCTGCACTGATGCTACAAGCTTTGCTATGTCAGTGCTCCTCCTTGTGCTAGGATTCCTTGCATCCCAGATCCAAGTGTGGATAAAGCAACAGAATCCTGTCTCTGTGTCAGCAAGAAGACCCTGGTAATTTCCTGACAAATTGTTCAACCCCTTTACTCTCTGTGATCTGAAAGCTCTGGAAGCAGTCGCTGCTGCTGCTGTTGCCATCACTACCCCAAGACTGTGCTGGGACTCGGGCTGGCCTGCACTCCTCTCTCACAGAGGACCAACAGACAATTCCTACTGACCTAAGTTGTCTTTGGCATATGTTGTTTCTATATCTTGGATACCAAATCCTTTTTAGAGAAATTTTATAAATAGATTATTTCACATTTAACCACTTTTCGTCTTAACCAAAGTACATTAATTTTATTTCTACAGAAGCTTTTCAGTTTCATGTAATGAAAATTTTCATTTTTTAAAAAATAAATGGCTCTATTTCTTGTTTGGTTAAGATATCATCTCTTACCAATAGCTGTGATAATTATATGATCTGAAGATCATGTTTCCCTTTTGAAGGTATTGGTTTTCCCAGCTGTTTATTTTGGGGTAATTTATGTTTTCCTTTTTATCAGATGCTGGTTCATGGAGTCCTATTGTTTCAGATTCTCTCTTCTCTAGTCCATTCCATTGATTGATAGCTCTTTCTCTTTTTTTTTTTAATCAATAAGAGTTGGTTTTGAGTATTGCTAACTTACAATATTGCTGGAGGTCTCCAAGTGCTGTTCCCCTTTCATCCCTATTGCTTTTCATCATTTCATTTGATATTTCAGATCTTTTGGTTCTCTGAATGATTTTTGTTATGGTTGATCAAGTTCTATAAAGTATCATTTTGGCAACTTGATTAGTATAGCATAAAATGTTTAAATTAGCTTTGGTAGTATTGTCATGCTTATCTTGTTGGAATGGCCTAGTAATGATCCCTGAATATTCATCTTGCTATTTCAGTTTTTCTTTACTTCTTTGAGGAGCCCCTTGTAATTGAATCTACACAAATCTTTGTTTGCTCTGATAGATCAATCACTAGATATTTTATGCATTTTGAAGTTATTTGCAATGACATTTCCTTTTCTATCACAACTTTTTGGATATTTTTATTATTATGCAGAAATACAATTCATTTTTGAGAGTTAATTTTATAACCTTCAACTTTCCTGTCCTGATCAATATCTTTGTTGGTTTCTGAAGATTTTTCAAATACATCATCACATATATTCTCTTTTACCTTTCTTTATGCCTTTGATTGCTTTTTCTCATCTCACTGCTGTTTCTAACATTTTTAGAACTCTATTAACTGATACAGGAAGAGTGGGCATCCTTATTTCACAACTGAATTTCTTGAGAATCTAGTGTAACCCCATAGTATTGATACTTTTTTTTGTTTTCATACAGATGTTTTTTATGATATTTAAAGACGTCTTGCTGGTCCTCTATGTTGATTGGATTTTTAGCAAAAAAGTGTGCTAAAATTTCTCAAAGACTTTTTCTTCATTTATTGAGATAATCATTTGGTTTGGGGTCTTTTGGTTTTAATATGGTAATTACATTGATGGTTTTCCTAATATTTGACTGTCTTTGCATCCCTAAGAAAAATCCATTTTACCTATAATGATTAATTTCTTGGTTCAATTGTAGTGTGTGTGCAGAATATTGTTTAAATTTTTTCAGTCCATATTTGTTAATGATGTTGGCCTATAGCTTTGTACTCTGTGTTTTATTTTTCAAAGTTTTGATATTAGGACTATATTTACCCCATACAAGAATTCTGCTAGAGGACATTCCTTCTTGATTTTGGAGAATGGTTGGTAAAGCTCTAGTACTCAGTGCTCTTTAAAAGCTTGTTATAATTCTCCTATGAATCCATTAGGACTGGAAATGTTCTTCTTTGATAGTTTCTTTATAGCAAGATCTGTTTTGTTTTCTGAATTTCTACTGCTTAAGGGTTCAGTTTGGCCTTTAGATAGTTTAGGGATTTTATGTTCTTTAATTTATTCCTCTATTTCTTTTATGTTCTCAATTGTGTTATCATAGAACTGTGTATAATGTTGTAATTATTTTTTTCTTTTAGTTTTGTTCAGATTTCAGCTTGCTAATTTGTTATTTCATTGATTTGAATTCCTCCCTTCTTTTTAAAAATCGGTGTAGTTAATAGTTTTTTAAATTTATTTGTTTTTTCAAAGAAATAATTTTAGGTTTCATTTATTGCCAATGGTCTTTTTCCCACTCTATCTGTTTCTCCTCTAATTTTGAATACATTCCCTTGTGCTTATTTTAGGTTTAGTTTTTGGATTTGTAATTTTTTTACTTGCAAATTCTGTTGTTTACTCTTCTCTATTTTTATTTTCTTAGTGGCTAATTGTAGAGATATGAATCCCCCACTCTCTACTACTTTAACAGTATCTCAGAAGTTTTGGTATATTGTTTCATCATTATCATTAACATTTTCTTAAATATGAATTTTTGTTGTTTCTATGATTTTTCTTTGACAAATTCCCTTTTTAGGGTTTCATTATTAAGTCTCCTTTTGGTTATTGGTTTTTTGTTTGTAATTCCTGAACTCATGACCATTTTTATTGCATTATGGGTCTACAAAGGATGGATTAAGTATTTGTACATTTTAACATTTGTATGCCATATATTTGTGCACTAATACATGGGTCATTTCTGTAAAATTTTCACATGTTACTAAGAAACTTGTAAAGGCTTTGGCTATCCCATTTAGAAGATGCCTGGAATCTTTTCTTTATATGAAGCTATGGATTTTCTCATTATTATTATTATGGTCTCAAGCATAAGTTTATTTTTATTATGAAGTTGATTACGTTTTTTCCCACAATACAAGCAGAGGTGGTGAATGGTATCTTGTCAGATATCTTGTTGAGAACAATCTTTTTGAGCTATAGATTGTAGTTGATCTGTTCCGGGGTCTCTTACTCTTTTTTTTAAAAAAATGTGTTTTATTTTTCCTCAATTTCATGTAAAAAACTTTTTAAAATTCTTTTTAAAAATTTTGAGTTCCAAATTCTCTCCCTCCATCCCAGCCCTCTTCATTTAGAATGCAAGCATTTTGATATAGTTCATACATGTGTAGTCATGCAAAACATATTTCCATATTAGTCATGTTTTGAAAAAAAAGTAGACCAAAAAAAACCTAAGCAAAACAGGAAAGAAAGAATGAATGAAAGAAACAAAGAAAGAAAAAAGAAAGGAGGCGGAAAAAAAGAAAGCTTTAAAAAGTGTGCTTCAATCTATAGTCAGAGTCCATCATTTCTTTCTCTGACGATGGATAGCATTTTTCATCATAAGTTCTTCAGATTTTTCTTGGATCATTATATTGCTGAGTGATTCACAATTCATCATCTTGCCATATTACTGTTACTGTGCATGATATTCTCCCACTTCTACTCATTTCACTTTACTTCAGGTCATATATGTCTTTCCATTTTTTTCTGAGAGCATCTGCTCATCATTTTTTTATAGCACAATAGTGTTCTATCACAATCATATATGACAGTTTGTTCAGCCATTCCCCAACTGATGAACATCCCCTCAATCTCCAGCTCTTTACCAACTGAAAACAGCTGCTATATATATTTTTGTGCATACAGGTCCTTTTCATTTTTTCCCCTCTCTTTTGGGATACAAACCTTGTAGTTATATGACTGTGTCATGTGTATATACATAGTTTTATAATACTTAGAGTAGTTCCAAATTGCTCTACATAATGCTTGAATCAATTCAGCACTCCATCAACAGTGCCTGAGTGTCTCAATTTTTCACACCCCTTCCAACATTTGTCATTGATTGTAAAATGTTAGGAAAACTATGAAAATAATTATGCACATAAATAATAAGAAAAACAAAAATCATCACATTTTGTCAAGAAATGAAAAGTAGCCTTTTCATAAGATGCAAAACTCCCTCATTCGTATTTTTAAGACAGAATGGCGGAGCTGTACATTGGTCCAAACATTCTGTAAAACTATTTGGAGCTATGCCCAAAGGGTTACAGCCTGAGTCCATTCTTTTACCTATTGATGCCAGTACTAGTTTTATTCTTCAAATACTTCAAAGAAGGAAGAAAAGGACTTTTATACAGAAAAAAATGTTTATACACACTCATTTTGTGGTTGCAAAGATTGGAAAATAAGGTGACACCCATAAACTGAGGACAAGCTAAAAAAGTTATGATACATGAATGTGATGAACTGCTCTTGTGAAGTAAGAACTGAGAAAGGGGATGGTTTCAGAACAACATGGGAAGACATATGAAATTAAGTTAAATGGAATAAGGAGAACTAGAAGAACAATTTGTACAATAACAGCAATATTTTAAAGATAATTAAATCTGAAAGACTTCAAATCTCTCACCAACATAATAGGCAACTACAGTTCTAGAAGACTCATGATGTAGCATGCTACCCAGCTTCAGATAATGAACTGAGGGATCTGGAGTGCAGATTGAATCATATTCCCTTTTTCTTTCTTTCTTTCTGCCACAGAACTCAATCTTCTTGGCACTGACAAGAGCTGGCTTCAAGATGAGGCCATAAATGTAATACAGTGACTCTAATGTAACACTCAGCCCCCTATATGTGTCAAGGATGGCTGTTATTCAAGCATTGCCATTTGTATTAGAGTCAAGAAAGGGGTGCAGTTAGCCCAATAATTTTTAATTTCACTCTCTTACTGATAATCCATGCCTAGAAAAGATCTTGGCTAGGCTATGAATTGTATGATAAGAGAAACAAAGCCCACAAATATGCGGAATATCTTAAGAATGTATCTTTTACATGTTACTGATTAAAGTAAATTTTTTTCCTGATTTTTTGTGATATGGTCATTAATAAGTTCATAAATTCATTTACAAATTATGGTCCAATATGGTGTGTGCTGTTGGTCTAATTTTAACTTCTTGACTGTTTGCTAGTTATCCCAACAGTTATTATCAAATGAGGACTTTATTCCTGAGTCATTTATCTTTTCAAACTCAACAAACATCGAATATAAGATTCCACTGCTACTGGCTCTCACCTTTAAGTTTGTTCCATGCATCCACTTCTCTGCTTTTTAAACCATTCCAATTTTTTTTTTTGATGACTACTTATTTATAGTATAGTTTGAATTCTGAATGTGTGATTAATCCCTTTCTTTCCTAAATTTTTTGGTAGTCATTTCAATTGATATTGTAGGTCTTCTCTGAAACATTTTTGTTGTTATTTAACTAGTTGTGTAAATTATCTTTTGGATTGTGTCATTGCTACAGAATTCAACCGGGAAATTACTCTGGGGAAAATTGATATTTTTCTTATATTGGCATGATCTAACAAAGAACACTGAATGTCTTTCTGGTTACTAAACCTGTTCTTTATTTCTTTAGGGGCAATTTTGTCAATAAACATACACAGTTAACTTGTAGGCTTTTCCAGACTGATTCCTTAATATTTTATGCACCTTTTCATTATTCTCAGTTAGGTAAAGACTATACAACCTTTAAACCATGCCTTATCCCACCACTTCTAGCTCTTCTTCATGTGACCTTTTTCTCTATTTTAACATAAGCTCATTAAGGGCAGAGATTTACTTCCTTGCTGATATTTATAGATTCAGTCATTAGTATAGTACTTGGCCCTTAGAAGGCAAATAATAAATGTCCTTTTCTGTCCATCTGCCTATCAAATGATACTAAAGGTATTCCCACTTCCTCACAACCTTCCCTCCAAACCTCCGTTTAAAGAGATGACTAAGGACAGACATAACCAGGCTACACTCTACCATTACATTTATCTATGTGCTGCTCTCCTCTGACACTTCTCCGACTTTTCTTTCATGCCCCTGCATTATGTACCTGACCCCAACTACAAATTCTTTTTCTGTATTTTCTTGCCTGATTAAATTGCAAGTTCACTGAAGGCAGGAACAGTTTTCATTCATTTTCTTTTCCTTCTTCCTCCTCCTCCTCCTCCTTCTTCTTCTTCTCCTTTTTTATTACTATAAATATTTAGAACAATACTTGAAGTGTAGTGAACACTTAATAAATGTATGTGGATGTGAATTAACTATATGGTTCTTACTGTCTTTCAGTTCCTATGTCCAGGTAGTTTCCAAGTGTTGCCATTAGTATAACATAGCTCTTATTCTCCACCTGTTTCCACTTCTCACTCTGAATTTCTTTTCCCTTGCTCCAGCTTTTCATCTTGAAGCTTGACTCTAGGTTTTGAGTTCATACTTTGGAAGTACCTTCCACTTCTGAAACCTCTCCATCTGGTTGGCTGGCTCCTCGCAGGGCCCAATCAGACAAGGATCATTCTTGTACAGGCAGCATTCCAGATTTTCTCTGCCATGGCAATCCTAACTCTCAATGGTTTTTTGGCTTTTTTTGCACTTTTGTCTCCCAATTTCGTGTCTTTTTTTCTACCTTATTTCTCTTTATTTATTTATTTATTTATTTTATTTATTTAAATTTTGGTGAAGCAATCAAGGCTAAGTGACTTGCACAGAGTCACATAGCTAGTAAGTGTTATGTGTCTAAGGTCACATTTGAACTCAGGTCCTCCTGACTCCAAGGCCTGAGCTCTATCCACTGCAGCAGTTAGCTGCCCCCTCTACTTTTATTTCTATTCCCAGTGCATAGCAGAGTGCCTAACATATTGTACATGTTTAATAAATACCAAATTGACCCTCTGACTCAAGGAATCTCATCTTTTCTCATCTGGTAAATTGAGGCAACCTTCTGACTTACCTACCTGCACAATATCTCTCTAGTCAGCAATCCTTCGTTTGCTCAGATCCCCAGAGTTTTCCACACCCTGCATTTATTCATGCCATCCTCTGTTCAATCAACTCTGAAATACCTGATGACCTATAGGATTACATATGGACCTTTGTTTTTGTCATTTCATGACACTCATAACCAGGCTACACTCTACCATTACAATTTTTCATCATAGATGTTATTTGTCCTCACATACTTTATGGTCCAAAGATTCTTGTCTTCTCTTTCTTCTTGCATGACACTATATTTCTTCTCTAACATTCCTTTGTAACAGCAGGTAGCCATGGCTGGGATGCATGTCCCCTTCACCTCTGCCTCTTTAGAATTCTTTATTTCCTTCACAGCTTAGATAACTTACAACGACTTCCTACAACAGTAGGAATCTGACCACATTCCTCCTATCTCATATTACACCTTGTCTTCTAACAGATCTTGAATCTTATATCAGAAGATGAGTTACACATTCTACTCAGTGGTGAACATTCTCATACTTTATCATATCATACATATAACAATAAGTCTTATTAATTTTAGGTAATTATATAAATGTTGTTTTACATCACTTAGTTATTCCCATTCCCCTCAACCCTCCAACCTCAAAGTTTCAAACAAACTCTCCTACTCCTTCCAATGCACCCTGTGAAATCCTGTTTCCACCGACAACCACCTTTCCTTTATTCTAAAAGTTTTCCTCTCCCACTCCTTCCATCTACTGTCTATAACTCAAACCTGATTACCCCCCTTAAAGATATAGCCTCCCTTTTCACCTTCTCTGGTGCACCCTACCTCTTCACACATCCTCCTCAGCACACATCTTCATGAAAGGCAGTTGGGATAGCCACTTCTCCCGAAATCTGTTCTGTGAGGTACATGCTTTTCATATCTACCACCCATTCAGAATCTTGGTAGAAGTTGTCTACAGACCTTGGTCACTCCCACTTCCTTTCTCACCGAGTTTGATAAATAGCTCACATTTTTTTTTCCCCTTTCCACCTCATGGCCTCATAGAAGTGGACTTCAACTTACAAATTGACTCTCTCTCTCAATCACCCATAACCACACAGTTTTTCAGTCTACTCATTTCCCGTGTCCTACTGTAACATCCCACTTTAGCCACACTGAACAATAGACATGGCCTTTATTTTATCATCTTCCACAAGTATTCCAAATCTATGTTCAAGAATTCCAAAATTGTCTTAATCTATTGTGTTTCAACTTCTCCTTCTGACTTCTTTTACCAAACCTTATTCTTTGTACCTAATGTGACCTCCAATTCCTCTACCTTTCACTTATTTCCCAGACACCCTACCCTACATTAGATACTTTAACCCCATCTTACTCACTTGGGGACGCATTTCAATTCTACACTTCTCTTCCCTTCTATCTATAGGCTCCTTATCATTTCATTAGCTCTGTTTTCCAAGCTTCTGATTGGGATCTTTCATTGGGTTTGCCCCCTTTTGCTCTTCCAATTGTGCTGCTGAAGGAACTGGAGAAAATCAAGAGACTTCCTGCTGGATGCACTAGAAATTTGTAGCACAAATTCAATGGTTCCCTCACTGCCTCATAGAAATCCTATTATATATGTCTTATAAACTAACTATCCCCGTGTTCCGTAGGAACTTTTTCAAACCTTTTCATCCCTTCTCAAACTACCCACAGCCCCCAAACTCTCAGCTGAGAAACTTTCCTCATCTTTCACAGAAATAAAGCTAGGTCATTCACCCAGAGTTCTCACTTTTTCCTTCACTCTGTTATTAAAAGAACCATATGCCTTTTGTCAATGTCTCCTCTTTCGCCACTGTTTTACTTGATGAGGTGTTATTATGCATTAATGAGGCCATATTCTCTACCTGATCAAGCAATCCTTTTCCAGCTCTCCTCCTTTCTCATCATCATTGTGTCATTACTAGCTCATTCCCTACTGGCTACAAACATGCTCATGTTTTCCCCATCCTCAAAAAGGCATCACTCATTTCTTCCAACCCCACTATCAACCTGTATCTCTTCTACCTATTGTGGCTAAACTCTTTCAAATGGCTATTTATTAATAGTAATTCCTCTTGCTTGCTACTCTCTTCAAACCCCTCTTAATTTGCCTTCCAAACTTAATGTTCCACCAATACTACTGTCTTCAAAGTTACCAGTCCTCTCTTAGTTGCCAGATTCAATGCTCTCTTCTCAGCCCTCCTTCTCCTCAACCTCTCTGCATCCTTTCACACTGCTGATCAACCTTTCCTCCTTGGATGTTATTTTTTTCTCCAGTTTTTTTTGCCCTCTCCCTATTAACTGGACTACTCCTTCTCATTCACCTTCACTAGATTTTCATCTAGATCATGCCCTCTAACTGTAGGTATTACACACATTTCCATCTTTAGCCCTGTTCTCTTCCCTGTTTATACTCTTTCTCTTTTTGATCTCACCAACCTCTACAGATTTAAAAGCCACCTATGTACTGATGATTTCTAATTCTTCTTATTCTGCCACAACCTCTCTACTCACCTTTGTTTCTACTTACCTTGCACCTTCAGCTGTTTTTGAGGAATTTGGAATGGAATGTCCAAAAGAGATTTCAACTCAATATGTCTGTAACCAAACTCAGCTGTTCTCCTAAATCCCCTCCTGTCATCTATATTACTGCAGAGTACACCATCACCTCTCAGGCCCACAGGCTAACAAACTAGGTGTTAGCTTTGGCTGCTCATAATCTCTCAATCCGCATATCAAATCTGTGCCAAAACCTTCACTTGCCACTTTTGCAAAATCTCTACACTATGCCCCCTTCTTTCCCTGAACAGTGCCACCACTCTAATGCAACTTTTCATCACTTCCTGCATGCACTGGTCTTGCTTTGCAAGAGGTGATTCTTGTGTGTTCCTTTCCTCAAGTCTCACCTTACTCAAATCCATCCTCCATTCAGCCACCAAAGTGATTTTCCTAAAACACAGGTCTAACCATTGCATTCCCCTACTCAATTATCTCTAACATCTCCATTTCACCTTGAAGGTTAAATACAATGTCCTGAATATGGCATTCAGTGACCTTTATAGACCAGTCACCTCTTATCTTTCCATTCTTCTTACACTTTACTCCCTTCCACTTATTGTTTGATCTTGTGACAAAGGCCTCCTTGCTGTCCCATGACCAAGATACTCCATCTCTTGACTCCAGTCATTTTCTCTGCCTATCCAACATGCCTGGTATGATGTTCTTCCTTACTTCTCATTACTGGTCCCCATAGTTTATTTTAAAGATGCGGTCAACCACTCATCTTTGACATGAAGTCTATCCAAAACTCTCTCAGTTCTAGTGCCCTCCCTCTCGAAATAAATTCTATTTATTGTATATATAGCTTTATTTTGTTTGCTTTTTGATTCTCTAATTGCATTGTGAGCTAGTTGAGGTATAGAATTATTTTGCCCTCTCTTTCCACCCTAAGCATTGAGCAAGGTGTCTGGCACATAGCACACACTTAGTAAATGCTTGGTGACTGAGTAATATGGTCCCATGCAATTATAAGACCCCATCCCATTACTTTTCCTTTCACTGATATTTTGTATAGACTTATCTATGCATATAATTTAAAAACCAAAGAGTGCCTCACGTTCATCTTTGTATTCTCTGCACCTAGAGTAGCCTCTGGAATCTAGTAGCTACTTAAGAAAAGTTTTTTTGGGCAATTAAGTGACTTTAAGTTTTGTAACATGGTCTTTCGGTGACATCTGGTGTCCAAAGAATATTGTATCTTTTTCACACCACTGCCCTCTTGTGGCCAGTTGAGATATTTCAGTTTTAGTCTGCCATCTCCTGTCTAAACCCTAGTATTACATGTTCTCCTTTTTTAAACTATGTTTCTGCTGGATTTTTGTACTTGTGAAAAATCACATTGTGTTTAGAAAGGTAGAATGAAGCCAAATGAAATTTGAAGTTATGAGCTGAAGTACATAATTAATTCTTTCAGTTACAATAGAAATTCAAACTAAATATTCACCACTGAAATTACCCTTTATATTCTTAATCTTAACAGAAGCGATGTGAGACAGGTAAAAATGTAATAGCTGTGGAGTGAAAATTGAGCAGGCTTCACTCCACAGTGCCTGGTTCTCTAGGTAGCATTAATTTCAAATTCACAGGAGGAAAACAGGAAAAACAAGACAATGGATGATCTGAATGTTGAAGGAAGCTTGTGAAAGACGTAGAAGTGTGATTAACACAATCATAACTATTGGAATCAGCTTTGAAAGTTTCTAAGAAGTCATTGTTAAATTTTCAGGAGGTTTTCAAAGTTGGTATTGTTGTTTTCCCTTCCTTTTCAAAGAGCACCATAGTATCAGGAAAGTGATGCCATGACTTGCAATTAGATTTCAGTGAGAGAGGGCTTTGCAAAGTCACCAGCCTCACTTTCTCCTCCAGAGCCATCTTGGTCCATTGGAAAAGTATAAATCATAATTACTGCAGATGGTCCTGAATGTTCTGGGACACCTTGGCCTTTTTAAGTTAACATCTTTTTCAGGTCTCAGCTTGAGCGAGGCAATACCCATTCAGTGACTAAGGCTAGTTAAGAAATGAATTTTGGTCAGTAACCCTGAGAGTCTTCCCTTCCAAGATTGTATTATTTTTTTTGACTTGGTAAAGAGCCATTCTTTGTTTCATTTCTTACGTAGTCTTAATCAAGGTGATAAACAGATAGAGCACAGTATAATCAGTTCCTGCACAGGTAATGCTATTTTTTCCTTGAAAAAAAAAGGGTGTCTGCTATGGGATTAAAAATTCTTCCAAGACAGGGAAAATATGCCTGGATCTTAGAGTATACAAAGTGGAATACTGTAGGATTACATCAAGTAGTTAAGTTTTAAGTGTTTACAAATGGTGATAAAAGACAGAGCTGGTTCAGTTTGATACTGGATGTACCAGTGAGCCAGTATAACTTTTAGAGTGTGAGACTGCCATGATCATAACCACAGGGCAAGAATATCCCTTAAGCAGCTGAGTGGAGGATGGAAAGAAGAAGAATGAGCGGAGCAAGGAGACCAGTGCAATAGAGAAGAGTAGTGATGAGGTTATGTAACTGGAGAGATAAGAATGCAGGTTCATGTAGTTATTGCAAAACCTGGCAACTGATTAGATGTGGTAACCTATTGAATAGATAGATAGATGATAAATTGGTCATAAACTTAGAAATGTATGCTCTGCCCATAAACCTTTCAGGATTTTTTTATATCCCTTTTACACAGTAGATGTCACAGAAATACTGTACTATTTGCCTCCATGGCAATGACACATGCAATCATAGATATATAGATTGACTGAGAGTTAGACAGAAACATATATAAGAGCAAATTGTTAAATTTTCAGGCTGAATATTTACCCTTTAAAAACTGCAAATGCTGCAAGTTTGGACTAGATTTATTTTATGAATTAAACTAATGAAAGTGATGGAGAAAATGATAATACAAAATAAACTTATTATCGTGCATATATTTTTCAAAGACCTGATTTTCAAACACTCACCAGGACCCATGTCAATAAAATGACAGTTACATAAATAAATAGATACATACATACATACATACATACATACATACATACATACATACATATATACATGTATATATAGATAGAGTCATGACATTTATTGAGTGCTTACTGTGTATCAGGTACTGTGCTAAGTGTTGAGTTCAAAAATACAAGTAAGAAGAATCAGTCACTGTCCAAGTAAGCTTTATTCTAGTGAGAGAAGTGAGCAGAACACAGGGAAAATTGAAAATCTGACAACAGGACATAGTTTCTAGCTGGTGACTGGGAAGTGATGTGGAGCATTGGTTCTGGGTAAGTAAGCTGTAAGCTCCCTTAGCAGGTGAGGTCTTCCTTTTGAAGCTCCGGGTGGCTGGAAAGGTGGTGCTGTCCCAGACTTTGATAGGGTAGTTATAAGAAGGTGGAATTTCAGGGGACTGATGTTTTCTTGTGATTCTGTACTGTGTACATGTTGAGTTTGAAAAATCCATTTCAACAAGTAGGCAGCAGTTTCTCTGTTCTTCCGCTTTTTCCTTTCCTTTTGTAGAGAATTGGAGGGATTTTCCCAGCATTGAGAAAGCCTGTGCTGAGTAAAGACTGTGTGGTACCCTCCACAAAGTGGTCTGAGAGGCAGATCCAGTTCTAGTAAGAACAAGACCCTCAAGGGAGGCTGGTTTTCCCACAGTAACTTTTGTATTTGCAGGTAGAGCTTATTTCAGTTACACCTACTGACAGGTAAGTAGAAGCAGCAGCAGCAGCAGTAGCAGTAGTAATAAATTGCATCAATGATAATAAAAATAGCTCTCATTTACATGGCTTTAGAACTGTGATTAAAGTCAGGATAAAGCACAGGTCTGAAAGGCTGAAGTTGAAGGATACCACTGGCTTCTTATCAGAAATGGGATCAACTTAAAAGTCCAAAGAGGTTTACATTTTCAGACACAACTGTTGTGGGGATTCATTTTGTGAACTATAAATGTTTGTAAGGGATTTAAAAAAAAATTTTTATTTGGTTAAGTGGAGAGGGGGAGATCAAAGTTAGAGGCATAGATTACAAATGTTAATATAATAAATAAGTAAAAACTAAACATTGCCTTTAGAATGGCTTTAGAAACCATATTCTTTCAAATCTTTGGCCTGTTCACTTCAGCCCTGTGATTTCATTTTTGAGATAAAAGGGAGCAACAGCACATGTAGGTCAGCACTTGCTATGCCACTTAGGGTCTCAGAGTTGCCTGGGGCAGAGAGAGGTTAAGCTACCTATCCCAGGTCACAGGGCCAGTATGCCAGAGTTAAGATATGAATTCAAGTCTTCCTGATTTCAGGGTTATCTCTCTCTTTGTCATAGAAACTCTCCTCTATTAAAATTTTATTCATGGTCAGCCTTCATTCTATGAGAATGAATTTGTATTTTTTTCAGTATTTTTTAATTGTTATTTTCTTACATTGCCATAGAATCCCATGTATCCCTCCCCCTCCTATATGACTAATAGTGTTTGTTTTTAGAGAAGAAAAAAATAATCAGCATAACTGACTGATACATTGAGAAAGTCCAAAAAATGTCCATGTGTAACACCTATGGACCTCCCACCTCCACCAAGCCAGTTGGGGTATCTTCTCATGTCTCTTCATTCCAGTCTGTCCTGTCTGAGATCTATAATTTGTTAGATTAACTTTTCACCTTTTAATGAGTCATTCTTTTCATTTCCACTGTTGTTGCTAATGTGTATATTGTTTCGTTTTGGCTCTTCTTAATTTATTTTGCAATGGTTCATGTAAATCTTTCCAGTGCTTCTCTGGATTCATCAGAGTCATCATTTCTAACAGCGCAGTAGTATGCACTACATTCATGTACAACAATTTGTTTGGCCATTTCTTAATCAATAGTCATCTGTTTGTTTCCAGTTCTCAGCTATCATAAAAAGTGCTACTATAAATATTTGGAAATGTGGGACTCTTTTTAATGTAGCTTCCTTTGAGTATAAGGCTAATTACAGAGTCTCTTGTTCAAAAGGGAAGAACTTTAGCCACTTAATTTACATAATTTCAAATTGCTTTCCAAAGTAACTATTCCATAACACAGCTCCACCACCAATATATTAGTCTGCCTATGTTCTGACAATTCCTACAACATTACTTCAATTTTGCCAATTGTAAAGCCTCAATTTTAATTTCATTTCTCTACTATTCGTGATTTAAAGCATTTTAAATGTAGTTATAAATTTAGTTCTTTTAGAACTATTTTGGTCAAATTCTATGATGATTAGGAAAATGTTATTAGTTACATGTATGTAACTATATGCATAATTACATATATCAAGTTTCTCTGATAATGTTAAGTATCCAAATATATAAAAAGTTAATGCATTGAAATATATAATACAATACTTAATAATATGTAATTGTTATATATCTTGATTACCTAACCCTTATCAATAAAATTCGATAGAAAGGGTTTTTTTCCGTTAAACCACTACCTTTCTTATCCTAGATTCATATTTTTTCTTTGGACAGAAGTTTTACAGTTTCAAGTAATGAGGTATTATTTTATCTTTTATAATTTCTTCTTTCTCTTATTTCGTTAAAAATATATCTCTTACCAGTAAGAGTAATATGATCGATTTTTCTTCTAAAAACTTTTATTTTATGATGTTAACAATAAGTTCATTTATCAGTTTAGAACACATTGTGGAGAGTGTTAAAAGGTGTGACTTTATGCATAATTTATGCAGACTACTATCCAGCAACCCCTGAAGTTTTAATGCAGTAGGGAGTTTTGACCTGAGAATATATAGTTTCTGCTTTAACTGTATTCTATTCTTTCTAAATCTCCCTCTATAATCTCTTCATTGATCTATTTCTATTTTTTTAACCAGTATAAATGTTTTGGTAAGTGCTATTTAAGTAATTTGAGGTCTGAAAATGCTTTTGGCCTTCGTTCTACTTCTTCATGATTTCCCTTGATATTCTAGATATTTATTTTTTGAAATTTGTTGTTTTATCAAGCTTTGTAAAGCATTCTCTTGGTAATTTAATTGTATGGCATTAAAAATCTCATTAATTTTCATAGTATTGTCATTTTTATGCATTGGCATGGCCTACCATGGCACCAGCATTCCTCCAGGTATTAGAGTGTTTCTTATTTTTTTCTAAGAAATTCTTCTAATTGAATCTGTGTAAGTCATTTTTCTGTTTGGGACGTTGAATGCCAGATATTTTATGCATATTGTAGTTATTTGGAATGAATTCCTCTTCTATTATTGTTCTTTTGTATTACTTATTATATTATTGAATGCTGTTGATTTTAAGGATTTATTTTGTAGCCTACAACTTTGCTAAATATTGTCTCAGTACATTTAAAAATTACTTCGTCTTTCCAATTAAATCATTGCATCAGCAGCAGACAGGGATAGTTTTATCTCGTCTATACCTATCTTTATTCCATCAATTTCTTTCTCATTTATTTCCTTCACTAATATTTCCATTACTATATCAAATAATAGGAGGGAGAATGGATATCTTGGTTTCACTCCTGTATTACTAGACAGATTCTTTTTTCACATGATGAATGCTGTTAGTTTTAGATTACTTTTACGACCTTAGGATTTTTAGCATAAAAGATTGTTATACTTTGTGAAAGATTTTCTCTCTTCTCTTGAGATGATTGTATAATTAAGATGTTTGGATTTAATATGATTAAATTACGCTGATTGTTTTCCTAATATTGAAACATCCTTGCATGCCAGGTATATATCCCATTGATCAAAACATGCTTTTTGGATCAGTTACTGTAATCTCATAAGATTTGATTTAAAAATTTGAGTTATTATTCATTAGTAATATTAGCCTATAGATTCTTTCTCATTTATCTTTCCATTGTGTAGATAGGAGGACAATATTGTCTCACAGATTAAAAAATATCACAGAAAAAAAATTTGTAAACATATCTGTTAATTATTCTTCAGGAGATTCAAAATACTTCTCCTTGAATCTATTGTTATCTGGATCTTGTTTTTCAGTAGTTCCTTTAGAAAATGACCACTTTCCTTTTCTGAGATTGGATATTTAAAATCTCAAAGGTTTCTGATAGAATAAAAACTTTTTTTGAAACAATCCTCTATTTCTTTTGCATGTATTGTTACAAATTACTGTACACAAAACGTTCTGATTGTTTTCATATCTCTGATTCCAGTGTGATTTCACCTTGCTCATTTGATGCTTTACTCATTTGATTTTCTGTTCTCTTCTTTGAGGAATTCAAGAATATCTTCTAACAATTTCCCAGCATTGGAGACCAGTACAATAAGAACAGGATGCAAACATTGCCACTTTTAACAGTGTTGTTGTTCAGTCACATGTCATGTCTGATTCTTGATTCCATTTGAGGTTCTTTTAGCAAAGATACTGGAATGGTTTGCCATTACAATCTGCAGCTCATTTTACAGATGAGGAAACTGGAAAGCAAAATTAAGTGACTTGCCTAGGGTCACACAGCTAGCAAGAGTCTAAGGCCAGATTTGAACTCCAGAAGGTGAATCTTCCTGATTCCAGGCCAAATGCTGTATCTATTGGACCACCTAACTGTGCCCAAAACATGGTAAATACTTAACAAAGGCTTCCTGCCTCACTGTCTGACTTCATATCCAACATGGAAAATTCCTGAAATATAAGAATCAACTGTTGTATGCCCGTAGGAGCTTCTCTGAGCAGGCTTTGGCACACCACTGCCTTGGCCAAACTTTGATGTGTTATTTTCCCAATTTCCTTCTAAGTCAAGCTCAGCCATTTTCTTTGACTTATTTCCTCCAAATTTTGCTCTTCTGAATGAAAGCATTAACATTAAGTAAGCAACATTAATATTAATATGAGGGACCAGATACACTGTGGCATGATGCCTACTCAGTGCTCTCACCACTTCTTTTATGTCTTAACCTACATCATATATCTTCTGAGAGAGTCTAAATTGCTATTCACAATGAAGGAATTCATTTACATCACAAATCATCAGTTTCATTTAAGTCCCCTCTGGCTACCTGAACAGCTAGAGAGCAGTCAAATGTAGCAAAAGTTCAATAAACACAGTATTTGGAAAGGGTTAAAATGTAATATTATTTGTAATATCCAGTAGAATTCCAATAGTGCAGATGCTCCACAAAGTTCTCAGTGAGGTGCAATGTTCTGCTTGGACACAGGATGTCAACAAATACCAGGTTATATTCTTTTTTTTTTTAAATATAAATTTATCTATTTTTAGTTTTCAATATTCACTTCCAGAAGTTTTTGAGTTCCAAATTTTTCACCCCTCCCCCCACCCCAAGATGGCATGCATTCTGAATACCCCTTACCCTGGTGTGACTTCTCTTCTATCTCTCCCTCCTCCCTTCTCTTATCCCCTTCCCCTTCTATTTTCCTCTAGAGCGTGATACACTTCTGTACCCCATTTCCCATATTTCTTATTTCCCAGTTGCATGTGAAAATATTTTATTTTTTAAAACATGTGTTTTTAAAACTTTGAGTTCCAAATTTTCTCCCTTCCTCCCTCCCCACCCACCCTCATTGAAAAGGCAAGCAACTCAATATAGGTTGTACATGTGCAGTTATGCAAAACACTTCCTTAGTAGACATGTTCTGAAAAACTAACTCTATTTCCCTTAATCATATCCTGCCCTCCCATTTATTCTATTCTTGCTTTTGACCCTGTCCCTCCTCAGAAGTATTTGCTTCTGATTACCCTCTTTCCCAATCTGCCCTCCTCTCTATCACCCCACTGCTCTCTTGTCCCCTTCTCCCCCTATTTTCCTGTAGGGTAAGACAGATTTCCACACCCAATTGAATGTGTATGTTATTCTCTCCTTAAGCCAAATCCTATGAGAATACGATTCCCTCATTCCCTCTCACCTTCCCCTGTTTCCCCTCCACTGTGAGAGATTTTCTTTTCTGTTTTTTTCTGAGATAATTTACCCCATTCTACCTCTCCCTTTCTTCTCCGAGTATCATCCTCTCTCATCCCTTAATTTTATTCTCTAGATATGACCCCTTAATCTTCAACTCACCCTGTGCCCTCTATTTATCTATATATATATTCACACAATTTTTTTTCCTTCAACTGCCCTAATACTGACAAAGGTCTCATGAGTTATAAATATCATCTCTCCATGCAGGAATGTAAAAAGTTCAATTGTAATAAGTCTCTTATGATTTCTCTTTCCTGTTTACCTCTTCATGTTCCACTGGAGTCCTGTATTTGAAAGCCAAATTTTCTGTTTAGCTCTGGTCTTTTCATCAGGAATGCTTGAAAGTTCTCTATTTCACTGAATGACTATTTTTTCCCCTGAAGGATTATACTCAGTTTTGCTGGCTAGGTGATTCTTGATTGTAATCCTATCTCCTTTGCCCTCCGGAATATTATATTCCATGCCCTGCAGTCCTTTAAAGTAGAAGATGCTAAATCTTGTGCTATCCTGAGTGTGTTTCCACAGTACTTGAATTGTTTCCTTACCAGGTTATGTTCGAAAATGCTCCTTACTATACAACAAAAATTTCATTTTTTTCATTTTCTTTTTTTCAAAGCAATGAGTTGAAGGGACTTGCACAGGGTCACAGAGATAATAAGTGTTAATCATCTGAGACCATATTTGAACTCAGGTGTTCTTGAATTTGGGCCTATGTTCTAAGCAGTGTTCAATCTAGCTGCCCCCACAGTGAAAATTTCTTAAAACACTACTAAATTTCGTGAATTCTACCATGTGTTGAAGATGCAAACAGAAAAGTAAATCAGACCCTGTCTTAGAAGAATTTTTAATCCCATGGCAGACGACCTTTCTTTCCAAGGAAAAAATAACATTACCTGTGCAGCAGCTGATTATACTGTGCTCTAGCTGTCTATCACCTTGATAAAGACTAGGTAAGAAATGAAACAAAGAATGGCTCTTTTAACAAGTCAAAAAAAAATGCAGTCTTGGAAGGGAAGACTCTCAGGGTTTCTGGCCAAAATTCATTTCTTAACTGGCCTTAATCACTAAATGGGTATTGCCTCTCTCCAAATGCCACCTGAAAAAGGCCTTAGCTTAAAAAGGTCAAGGTGTCCCACAACATTCAGGGCCATCTCCAGTCATCAAGAAGTATACCTTGCCAATAGACCCAGATGGCTCTGAAGGAGAAAGTGAGGCTGGTGACTTTGCAAAGCCCTCTCTCACTGAAATCCAATTAAATTGCAAGTCATGGCATCACTTTCCTGATGCTATGGTCCTGTTTGAAAAGGAAGGACAAACAGCAATACCCACTTTGAAAACCTCCTGAACATTTAACAATGAGTTCTTAGAAACCATTGAAAGCTGATTCCAGTGGATATGGTTCAGTTAATCAAACTTTGATACTTATTTCATAAACTTCCTTCAACATTCTGATCATCCATTTTCTTGTTTTTTGTGTTTTTCTCTTGTGAATTTGAAATTAATGTTACCTAGAGAACCAAGCCCTGTAGTGTGAAACCTGCTCCATTTTCACTCCACCGTTATTACATTTTTGCCTTTCTCATATCGCTTCTCTTAAGATTAAGAATATAAAGGGCAATTTCAGTGGTGAAGATGTAGTCTGAATTTCTACTGTAACTGAAAGAATTAATTATGTACTTCAGCTCATAACTTCAGAATTTCGTTTGGCTCATTCTACCTTTCTAAACAGCAAGTGATTTTTCACAAGTACAAAAATCCAGGAAAAACATAGTTTAAAATGGGAGAAAATGTAATACTAAGGTTTAGACATGAGATGGCAGAATAAAACTGCAATATCTCAACTGGCCACAAGACGGCAGTAGTGCCTGAAAAGATGCAATATTCTTACTGGACACCAGATGTCACCGAAAGACCATGTCATAAAACTTAAAGTCACTTAATTGTCCAAAAAACTTTTCTTAAGCAGCTACTAGATTTCAGGGGCCGCTCTAGGTGCAGAGAATGCAAAGATGAACACGAGGCACTCCGTGGCATTTAACACATGTGCACAGATGTGTCTATATAAACCATCAACCAAAGGAAAAGTAATATGATGGGGGTCTTATAATTACATGGGACCGTATTACTCAGTCACCAAGCATTTACTAACTGTGTGCTATATGCCAGGCACCTTGCTCAATGCTGGGAGTGGAAAAAGAGGGCAAAAAATTTTATTCCTCAACTAACTCACAATCTAATTGGAGAATCACAAAGCAAACAAAATAAACTATATACAGGATAAGTAGGAATTAATTTAGAAAGAGAGGGGCTAGAATTCAGAAGGTTTAGAAAAAGCTTCAAGTCAAAGATGAGTTGTTGACAGCAGCTTAAAAAAAAAAACACTATTGGAGCCAGTAGTGGGAGGGAAGGAGGAAAATCATACCAGGCATGTTGGATAGGCAGAGAAAATGACTAGAGTCAAGAGATGAAGTATCTTGCTCATGGAACAGCAAGGAGGTGTTTGTCACAAGATCAAACAAACAAGCAGAAGTGAGTAAAGTATAATAAGATTGGAAAGACAGGAGGAAGCTAGGTTATGATGGGCATTGAATGCCATATGCAGGGCATTGCATTTAATTTTTGAGGTAATGGGGAGTTTTTGGAGTTAACTGACTATCGGGTTGAGATGGTTAGATTTGTGTTTTTGAAAAATCACTTTGGTGGCTGAATGGAGGAAGAATTCGAGCCAGGAGAGACTTGAGGAAAGGAAAAAACAAGAATGACCTATTACAATGCAAGACCAGTGCATTATGAGTTGATGAAATTTTGCAACAGTGGTGGTACTGTTAGAGGAGTGAAGGGGTCATAGTGTAGAGACTGTGCAAAAGTGACAACTAAAGGCTTTGGACACAGATTTCACATGTGGAGTGAGATTATAAGTAGCAAAGGATAACACCTAGGTTGTTAGCCTGTGGGACTGAGAGGTGATGGTGTACTCTACAGTAATATTGATGACACTAGGAGATTTAGGAGGACAGGTGAGGTTGGTTATAGACATATTGATTTGAAGATCTCTATTGGACATCCAATTTCAAATTCCTGAAAGACAATTGAAGGTCCAAGGTAAGTAGAAATGAAGGTGAGTAGACAGGTTGGGGCAGGATAAGATTTAAAAATCATCAGAACAGAGGTGGCTATTAAGTTGATGTAAGTTGGTGAGATCAAAAAGGGAAACAGTACAAACAAGTAAGAGAATGGGGCCAAAGATGGAACTGTGTATCAAACCTGCAATTAGAGCTGTGAGAGGACATGATCTAGATGAAGATCTAATGGAGTTGAATGAGAAGGAACAATCAGGTTTATGGGAGAACCAGTAGAGAGTGCTGTCTCTAGGGAGAAGGAAAAAAACTAAAGAAAAATTACGTGCGAGGAGGAAAGGGTGATCAGCAGTGTGAAAGGATGCAGAGAGGTTGAGGAGAAGGAGGGCTGAGAAGACAGTAATAGGTCTGGCAAGTAAGAGATGATTGTTAACTTAGAACACAGTAGTATTGGTGGAATGATAAGTTTAGAAAGCACATAATGGGAGGCTTGAAGAGAGTAGCAAGCAAGTGGAATTCCTATTATAGATAGTCATTTCAAAGAGTTTAGCCACAATAGATAGAAGAGAAACAGGTTGATGGCGACGTTGGAAGAAATGAGTGATGGCTTTTGAGGTTGGGGAAGACATGAGCATGTTTGTAGCCAGTAGGGAATGAGCTGGTAGATAGGGAGAGTTTCAAAATTCATCACAGAATGAGGATTAAAAAGGCAGCAATACACTGGAGGAGAGTTGGAAAAGACTTTCTTGAGCAGGTAGAGAATACAGCCTCCTAAATGCGTAATAACACCTTAGCAAGTGAAACACTGGTCAAAAAGGAGACATTGACAAAAGGCATATGGTTCTTTTAAGATGAGAGAGAAGGAAGAAGTAAGAGCTCATGTTGAATGACAACTTGATTTCTATAAAAGTTGAGGAAAGATTCTCAGCTGACAGCTTGGGGTCCATGAGGCATTTGAAAAGGTTTGAACAGTTTTGGAAGAGCTGCTATGGAATGTAGGAATACTTTGTTTGTAGGACACGTATAATAGGATTTCTAAGCGGTAATAAAAGAGCCATTGAATCTGTGTAACAAATTTGTAGTACATCCTCTAGGAATAGACTCTTGATTTTCTTCACCTTCATTCAGCAGCACAATTGGAAGAGCAAAAGTGGCAAATACAATGAGAGATCCCAGTCTGAGGGTCAGGAAAACATAACTAATGAAAAGATAATGAGTATAATTTACAAGGGTAGAGAAGTGTAGAATTGAAATGGTTTGCCAAAAGAGCAAGGTGGGGATAAAGGGTCTAATGCAGGGGAGATGACCTGGGGGATAAGTGAGAGGTGGAGGAATTCAAGGTCACATTAGGTATGAAGAATAAGGTTTGGTAAAAGAAGTCAGAGGGAGAAGTAGAAACATAATAGATTTAGAGATTTCGGATTTCTTGAACACAGAGGTGGTGTATTTGTGGAAGATAAAATAAAGGCTACGGCATTGTTGGGTGTGGCTAAAGTGGGAGGTAAGAGTAGGACTTGGGAAATGAGTAAACTGAGGAATTGAGTGGTTAAGGGTGATTGAGGGAGAGTCAATTTTTAATTTCAAGTCCACTTCTATGAGGCCATGAGGTGGGGAGGGAAAAAAGAATGTGAGCTATTTATCAAACTCAGTGATAAAGAAAGTGGGAGTGACTAAGGTCTGTAGACAACTTTTCTCAAGATTCTGATTGAGTGGTAAATATGAAAAAACATGCACCTCAGAGAAGAGACTTTACTGAGGGAGAGATTTGGGCAGAAGTGAATATTCCAGCTGCCTTTCATAGACATGTGAGCTGAGGAGGATGTGTGAAGGTAGAGCCAGGACTAGGGAAGGTGAAAAGGGAGGCTATACCTTTAAGGGGTAATAAGGTTTGAGCTATAGATAGGAGATGGAAGGAGTGGGAGATGAAAAGATTTAGAATGAAGAAAGGTGGTTGTCAGTGGAAAAGGCATTTGATAGGGTGCGTTGGAAGGAACAGGAGTGTTCAATTGAAACTTTGAGGGTTGAGAGGGATGGAATAAGGAACTAAGTGGTGGAGAGCAGCATTTAGATAACTAGCCAAAGGAAATAAGACTCATTGTCATATGTGTAATATGACAAAGCATAAGAATGTTCATCAGGAGTGGAATGTGCCACTCTTCTACTGAAATAAGACTCAAGATCTGTTAGAAGACAAGGTCCAATATAAGATAAGAGGAACATGGTCAGATTCCTCCTGAGGTAGAAAGAGGTCACAAGTGATCTGAGCTGTGAAAGAAATAAAAGATTCTAAAGAGGCAGAGGTGAAGGAGGCATGCATCCCAGCCTTGGATGACTTCTGTTACAAAGGAATGTGGACAGGAAACAAAATGACATGTAAAAGAAAGAAGACAAGAAGCTTTGGACTATAAAGTATGTGAGGGCAAATAATATCTGTGATGCAAAATTAGAAAGGTACAGTGTAGACAGGTTACAAAAGTCATTCAATGACAAAAACAAAGGTCCATATATCCTATAGGTCATGGGTATTTCAGAGTTAATTGAACAGAGGATGGCATGAATACATGCAGGTGTGGAAAACTCTTGAGATCTGACCGAATTGTTGACTAGAGAGATATTGTGCAGGTAGATAAGTTAGAAGGTTACTCCAGTTGTCCAAGTGAGAAAAGATGAGATTGCTTGAGTCAGTGAGTCAATTTAGCATTTAAAAACATATACAATATGTAAGGCACTTTTCCAATTAATGGAAATAGAAATAAAATAGAGGGCAGCTAGGTGGCGTGGATAGACCTCTGGACTTGGAGTTAGGATGACCTGAGTACAAAACAGGCCTCAGACACATAAAACTTAGTGGCTTTGTGACTCTGGCAAGTCACTTAACCTCAATTGCTTCACCAAATAAAAAAAAGAAAGAAAAGAAGAGAAAGAAAGAAAGAAATGTACAAAAAAGACAGGCCCTGACTACAGAATCAAATTTTGTAATGGGAGAAAACAGTACAGAAAAAGCCAAAAAAGTGGCAAGTGGGAGTTGGCATGGCAGAGAAAATCTGGAATGCTGCAGAACAAAAATATCCTTTCTGGCTGGGTCCTGGGAGCCAGCCATCCAGGTGGAGAAGATTCAGAAGTGTAAGGAACTTCCAAAGTATGAACTCAAGACCAAAATTCAAGCTTCATGATGAAAAGCTGAGCAAGGAAGAAGAAATTGGATTGAGGAGAATGAAACAGGTAGGTAATGAGATTTATGGTTTAGTAATGACAAGACTTGGAAACTACCTGGATAAAGAGACTGAAAGACAGTAAGGACCATAAAGTTAATTCCCATCCACACTCATGTATTAAGTTCTCACTAAGCTCGAAGTCTCATTCTAAATATTTAGAATAGTAATAGAAAGAAGTAGACCAAGTAGAACAAGTAGAGAAGAAGGAAGAGGAGGAGGAGGAAGGAAGGAGGAGGAGGAGGAGGAGGAGAAGAAGAAGAAGAAGAAGAAGAAGAAGAAGAAGAAGAAGAAGAAGAGAAGAA
>NW_027555616.1:0-34282 GCF_003287225.1 Phascolarctos cinereus
AATTAAATATCTATTTTCTTCCCATTGAACTTTTTTTAAGCTGGGTCATCATGTTGATTCAATAAGTGAAATTATGCCCGTGACCACTTAGTGAAAATAATAACAGTAAGTTGCTAAAATAGAAGCTACTGAGTGCAAGTGATTGCCTCCCACACATCCCTCTGGATAATTTCTTTTATTCTCAATTACAAGGAGCAATTGCAACTTTAATAACAGATGGTTTTCAGTGATTTTTTTTTCAAGAATAAAAGCCTTGGATCATAAAACCTGAACTACTCAAAATATAAAACTTAGAAAGCTAGCTGGAAGGCCCAAGAAATATTTTGGGCTCACCTTTAAGCAAACACAAAGAGATAAATTAATACCCTATTTTACACTGAAGAAAAAAAAATATTTGTCTGGATTTTCCTATTGATGAGTTTATTTTAAACAACTCAGTAACGCATTCTGTCTTTTTTTTTAACGTATCCATTTATTTAACACAGATTTATAAAGTCCTTCATATATGTCAGGCATTGTATTAGGCACTGTGAATACAATGAAAACTAACAAAAACCTGTCCCTGTTCTTAAGGATCTTACAGTTTCTTTATAGGAAAGATTGTGTACAAGGGTTCGATGGCTAGAGCGCTGGACCAGGAATCAAGAAATCTAAGCTCAAATCTGACCTCAAATATTTACTAGATGTTTATTCCTCATCATCTGCCTCAGTTTCCTCATCTGTCAAATAAGGATAAAAATTGCATTTACCTCTAATGTTATGAAGATGAAGTGAAATAACATTTGCAAAGTGCTTTTGAAACCTTAAAAAGCTCTATAAAGGCCAGCTAAAATATCTGTACATATATACATAAACACATATATATATACTACACATGTACAAATATTTTTCATGCCTTCCCCTCCCCTCACTCTTTCAGCCAAGAATCTTGCCTCATATCTTACACAAAAATTTAGGACATTCATCATGAATTCTCTCTTTTCACCTCTTTTCATGTCCTATAACTCAGGTGCCTTTTTCCACTTTCTTCTTCTTTATTGTATCTCATATGATGAGGTGATCTTACTTTTTACTAAAGCTCAAGGGATCTCATTCTATCCCACCTTCTCCAAGAGATTGCTTCCTCTCCTACCCCAAATATTTCACTTATTTTCAATCCCTTTCTTACTCCTGGCCATTTCCTACTGCCTGTAAATATTCAAATGTGTCTTTATCATAAAATTCTCTACTTATTTCCAATCTAGCATTTACAACTGCCTTTTAGACATATCAAATTGGAAACACACTAGACTTCTTAAGTCCAGTTCCTCCTTTTAAATATGAGGCAATAGAGACCCAGAGAGGTAAAATTACTTGATTGTGGTCATACAACTAGTAAGTGTACAAGGCAGAATTCTGACCCAAGTCTTCCCTTACTTCAGTTTGTGTGTTCTATCCATAAATATTTATAAACAGATTATTATGTTCAAAGCCCTGCTTACACCTTCATATTTCAAAAGGTTAAGGCAGCTTCAAACACCTATATAGATTCCATCTTGTCTATTACCTCTACCCTCAAAGACTCATGCAACTCAGAAACATATCTTGACTATGGTCACACACCTAGAAAGTGAGACGAGTAAATTTTCAAACATGTCTTTCTAATTCTAAGTTGAATACTCTATCAACTAGGATAACACTGCCTCTCAGTAGACACTGGAAATTAATATAATATAACACAATATAATATAATATAATATAATATAATATAATATAATATAATATAATATAATATAATATAATGCAATATAATGCCATATAATGCAACACAATGTAATGTAATGAAATATAATGTATTGCAATGTAATGTAATGCAATGTAACGTGATGTAATATAATGTAATGCAATATAATATATATAATGTAATGTAACATATCCACATATACATATGTAGAGATATGTAGATATTTATAGGTTATCACATCCCTGAAAAGTGGTTATTCCACTATTTCTCAAAGATGTCGTTACCATTTTGCCTCCATTCATATATCTGCAATGTTGAGTAACTCATTACTTTGTGAAACAACTAATTTCATTTTGGGACATCAGTAATTCTGTAATTATTTTGAACTTTTCATTTTATTTTTTGGCATAGTGATACAAAATTTTAATCCCTCAATGAACACATACACACACACACTCATGGATTTAAGTCTGAGGAACTGGGCTCTAACCTTTTGTCTATGTGTCTTTAGGCAAACTGGGTTTCCATTTCATCATCCACAAAACAAAGCATTTGAAATTATTGACCTCTGATTGTGTATGTCACTCTAAATACATAATCCAATGATATTTATTCCCCATTCTTCCCTCTTGGGGTGAGCCATAAATTTCTGTTCCCTCTTCATTGTAAGGGCAATATGTCATGTACGCAAATGTTTATTAGACAAAGTGTGATGTGGTAAGAGCCATAGAAAGAATCAAAGTGCAAAAATAGGAAACTAAAGAGGAAAAGATCATTTTGGGTGAAAGGTATTAGGGAAGGCTCAGTATCATGGATTTATCATCCAGGACATAGCTAAATCACGCTTAAGTCCATACATACACATATGTATGTATGTATATGTATATGTATTGCAGGCTTTAGTATATTTTTTCCAAGAGTAGTGATCTTCAGAGTTTACATTCTGTAAAAAGTATCTGCTACTTTTATCTGTCATGATGATACTACATAGAGTTTAAACTTCTCTCCCTGTATAAAACTCAGATACTAATCTCCTGTCATTTTTTTTAAGAGGTGCAATCCAGTAAATACATGAATAATAGTGAAAAGGATAATGGCACTGGGGCAGTGTGTGTGTATTTAGGTCAAACTTTCTCTATCCAAAAGGACACCCCAAACTAGGCCATGTCCCAGACTGCTCAGTTCCAATATTGTCTTCATCATCATTACAAGATAGGCAATTTTACACAGCTCAAGTGAATCACATTTGGAGGAAAGTCAGCATCACCTCCATTTGTTGTTATGACTTTTTTTTTAAGCTGACAAACAGTCAAATGAATTTCTTGAAAGAAAGGAAATAAATAAATAAATGGAAGGGAGTGGATGTATTAGCAAAGTGGGAAAATTTCTCTCACCAAAGGCTCAAAGATAGAACAAAAACAGTCCAAAAAAGGAATGTGAAGTATTTGGACCTTGAACACCATCTAGTGCTCAATATACCCTAAAATATATACAATTTTACTAGAAGAGGACAGGCTAATAATGAGTCTTGAAATTTATATCAACATTTTCAATACATTTTAATGCATTATCTTTATGAACATCACACTAACCTAGTGATTTTGACACCCTATACATTTTTATGCTTGTTTGACAAATCAATACATGCAAGAAGCATGATATTGACTCTGCAGTCAAAGGACCTGTCTTTGAGACACACTTACCTGGAATTGGGCTGTATATGTGTTTAGGGAAGATTGACATCTCTGGTGTAAGGGATGCTTTACACCTTTGGTGTCTACCTGCCACCTAACTCTCACCTGTGGCTCCAAGTAGCTGTAACTTGCACAGTGGCCACATCCCAGTAAATTACTTTGCAAGATGGACTAAACAAAATTGAAGGGAACTGAGAAGACTCAAACCTATTGATGATTTAGGGGAGTGTCTATGGCAAGCATGTGAAGACATCTCCTAGCATAGTAGGCAGACATGAACAATTTGTTTCAACAGGGCATTGAGGTGGTAGAAGGAGGCACTGTGGAATGCTTAGAGCTAGTTTCAACATTGCAAATTCCAAGGTCATCTACTTCATTCTGAGCCATCAACAATCATTCTGACTTCTGTCTTGCCACTGGACTTCAATGACTTGGAAGAGAGAGGCTGGTGACTTTCAACAACTCTGACTCATTTAAAGTCAGTTCCTGTTTTAGTGAAGGCATCATGTGTGTTTGGGGCATGGAAAGACAATATGATTTGTCCGTGGTCTGAGGGACCACGTGCCAGAGGAAGGATTTGAACAAAGTTCTTTATGACTTTGAGGTTAGGGTTACCATTTACCATGACAGCAATAATGCCACCAACAACAAAAGCAATAGCTAACATTTGTATAACACTTTAAAAAGTATAAAAAGCATTTTGGATATGTCATCTCTTATGGTGAGTGGTCCAGGTGTCACTATCCCTAACCCATGGTGGAGGAACTGAGAGCCAATTAACTGACAACCTTTATCATAAAACTGATCAATGACAAAAGCTTCTTGTACTTAGTGTCCTCAGAAAATTCAAGTGTCAGTCGTAACTCTGGGCACCTTCAACACTGCATTTCCCTTTGTGAACATAGAAAGATCCATTAGCTGCATTGATAATTTCATAATGAAATATTTTGCGTTCAATTTTGTTCCAGGGAAGATAATGTTATTTACATAATCAGCTGTAAGTCTATTTTTCCTCCTACTGTACAAGTCATATATTAAAAGAAATATATAGAGCTCCTTCCTGAGGCCAGAGATAAATGAGGTGGTCTTTGCTTTGCTGTTTAAGTTATGGACACAGGTACAATTTCATTCCATGTAGGAATGGGACCTCTTTGTAGTTCCCCCACCTCTACAACATATTTACTCTCCTAAAAAATAAGCAATCTTTGGTTGTTTGGATTTGGGAAGAGTCATATAATTTATGCATCACTTGATGAACTGAACCCTTATTCATTTGGAGATGGATGCCCCATAAATCAGAAACCTGTCAGCAGAAGCTCTGCTTTGTTGCTTCTGTGGATATGGTTTCACTAGCCGACAAGCACAATTTGTAAACTGCTGCATCAGTATCCTTCTCAAGGATTGGAAAGGTGAAAATGACATGGAAAGAGACTCAAACCTCCAAAGATAAACTCATCAAAAGTGTAAAGCTTCCAATTTTATTGAGTGGAAAGAGAATACAGGGGCTGAAGTAAATATTAATCAACTAAACAATATTTGATCAGATTTTAAACCCCTTTCTTAACCCATTACCTTAGCCCCACACACATATACAAATATTTCTCTCCTTAATTTTATTTTCAGAAAGAAAATGGTTAGAATTTCTTTTTCTTATAATAATGAAAAGGACCATTTAATGCAAAGTTATTAACATTAAGTACTTTAAAAATAATATACCAGAAAGCTATAGCAGCAAGCCTCAGCCCAGCATACCATCTCTTTGACCTTTAACGAATCAATTAGCCTCCCTGGGCCTTGCTATTCTCATCTATAAAATGAAAGTTTTGGACTGATTTTCTAAGGTCCTTTCAGTTCCAAAAATTACTAATCTAAAGGTTTTAAATTTTTTTAATAGGAATCATGGGTATAAAATTAACAAGAAATATTATTCACATGTAGAACATTGAAAGGACCTCTTATCTAAGGACTTATTGAAAATACTGACAGAGGTTAGTCTGGAGTAGGAAAGACTTATGGGGGCCATGAGACCTGTCTTATAGCGTGTAAAGGGCCATCATATAGGACAGAAAATTGACATGTACCAGTTGATGGCCAGAAGTTATATAGTATAACCTGCAAAGGAGAAAATTTAGATTTAACATAAGGAAGAACTAAACAATAAGTTGAGCTGTCCACAATGTAATGGGCTGCCTCAAGGGGAGGTGCATTACCCTAGGCTCATCAAGCAGAAGCAAGATGGCCAATGGTGGGATGTCCTGGAGAAGATTCTTTTTGTATATTGGTCAGAAATGATGATTGAGAACCTTTCCAACTCCAAAATATTGACGTTATGTGGATACAGTTGGAAATTTGCTAAGCTCCAAGTATAATGGGCAAAGCCTATTCTTATGCTTCGTGCATGAAGATGAAATAAAAATATTTTCCTTCCTCAGTACTTCTTTATACCTAAAAATACAATCTGTAGGTGTATGGTTCTCAAGACCCTTTCAGGGGTTTGTGACATCAAAATTATTTTTAAAATAAAACTGCTGTTTTAATTTCTAATTTGGTATACACACAGACATACATACACACATACATACTTACACATATACACATACATATATACATATAGATACAATTACATACATATGCACACATAATCATATATGCATATTTTGTTTATATGTATATGCATATATGCACATGTATGTGTGTATAAACATACATATAAGTTATAGTGTATATGTAAATGTATGCATGTGTATGTTTATTGTGTGTGCATCTCACTTAAGCTAAATAAAAGCTGTTTGATGGATCCTCAAAAAAGGGGGCCTGAGACCAAAAAGTTTCAGAAGCACTGTTATAGGGCAACCCAAATTTTAGTGCTATTGGGACCTACTCCAGTGAACCAGTTTCTGGGCTAGGCATCAGGTGCCCTTGATGGTAATCCCAACATGGACATGACATTTCTGACCCATGAAGAAATAGCTTCACTTTTCTTAGCATTAGTTTTATTACATGTAAAATGCAGATTTAATAATGATAACAATAATTCGAAGCTTACTGGTATGAGAATTACTGGTATGAGATAAGAACTTGGTTAAAAAAAATAAAGAGCTAAAGGAATGTGAAGAGTAATAATTATTGCTAAGTCAGATATTTAGAAAACAAAGACTATTATGGGATGATTGATATTATTGGGCAAATATTAGAGTGAGGATATGATGACAAAATGATGATATTTAATATTTAAAGAGAATTATAATACTTTCATGATGCCAGAATGCAGTGTAGGATGTGACTTTTTCCACTATGTAAATTAATTATTTAGAATGAAATTAATTTCATTTAATTAAATGTTGAAAGAAAACCTATTTTGAGAGAAAAAAATAATCAACTTTTTTTTCTTGTAAAGGTTTAAGTTTAGATGTGAGATTTGTGGGTTTTTACCACTATGATTTGGGTTATTTGGGAGAGGAGACACTCTGTGAGCTTCATTCATATCTTAAACTAAGATGGAACTATGAACTCAAGTAGCACAGGACATCTACTTTAATTATCTTGGACACATCTGTGTCAGACATGACAAGGCTTACAAAGTAAGAGTGTATGAGATTTTGCAGGAAAAGCAAATTTCGGAATCAGGTTTGGTGAAAATCAATAAACATTCATTGATTGACTACTCTGTATAGTGTACTATACTTGGCACTGGGAATTCTATCCAGGGCTTGGTTTTTTACTTTTGTGAATAACAATAATAACACTCTTTAACCCAGCAATATCACCACTCGGTCTGATTCCAAAGATAATTAGGGAAAAGGGAAAATCATTTATCTTTTAAAATATTTAGAGCACCTCTATTTGTGGTGGCATAGAATTGAAAATTGCTGGGATGCGCATCAATTGTGCAATGGCTCATCAAGTTGTGGTATAAGATTATGATGGAACACTGCAGTACTACAAAGTGATGAGGTTGGGGCGGTGTCCCCTGTGGCCCAGAAGCATGGATCAACTTCAAAAGCCAGTAAAGAGGCAAACACCATGAGCAAAAAGCAATAAAAGAAAACACTGACCACAGAGAACTATTATGGTGACGGGACCAAAACACAAATTCAGAAGAGGACAACATTGTCAATATACACACATTGAAAACCACAAAGGGGAATATGAACTGGCCTCAAGCCCAAAAATCTTTCTTGGAAGAGCTCAAGAAGGATTTTAAAAGTCAAACAAGAGAGGTAGAAGAAAACTCGGAAAAGAACTGAGAGATATGCAAGAAAGAGTCAACAGTTTAGAGAAGGAAAGACAAAAACTGTCTGTAGAAAACAATTCCTTTAAAAATACAATTGGCAAAATGGGGGAAAAAAAGAATACTGATAAAACAACTCCTTAGAAAGTAGAATTGACCAATGGGGAAAAAAGAGGTAGAAAAGCTAACTGAAGAAAACAATTTGTTCAAAATTAGAACTGGGCAAGTGGAAGCTAATAACTCTATGGGACATCAAGAATCAGTCAAAAAATCAGAAGAATGGAAAAAAAAGAATATAAAATACCTCACTGGAAAAACAACTGACCTGGAAAGTAGATCCAGGAGAGATAATTTAAAAATTATTAGTCTATGTGAAAGCCATGATCAAAAAAGAGCCTGAACAGCATCTTTCAAGAAATCAAGGAAAATTGCCCTGAGATCCTAGAACCATAAAATAAAATAGTCAGTGAAAGAATCCACCAATCACCTCCTGAAAGAGATCCCAAATTGAAAACAGCAAGGAATATTGTAGCCAAATTCCAGAATTATCAGGTCAAGGAGAAAATATTACAGACTGAAAGAAACAATTTAAATATTGTGGAATCACAGTCAGGATTACACAGACCTTGTAGCTTCTACATTAAAATATTGGAGGGCTTGATACTCTCTAAGGCAAAAGAACTTGGATTACAATGAAGGATCAACTACCAAGCAAAATCGAGCATAATCTTTCAGTGGAGGCAATGCACGTTAAATGAAATAGAGGACTTCAAAACTCTGCTGATCAAAATACCAGAGCTCAGCAGAAACTTCATTCTTCAAAAATAAGACCCATGAGAGGCATAAAAAGGTAAACGAGAAAGGGAAAAAAATCGTACTCAATAAGGGCAAACTTTGTATCCCTAAATGGGAAGATGATAAATGTACATCTTGAGAACTGTATCTTTATTATGGCATTTAGAATGGATATGCACAGACGGAGGGTGGGGGTATAGGTTCACTTTGATGTAATAATAAAAAAAACAATAATTGAGGGACAAGGATTGTAATAGGAGCAGAGGAAAGGAGGCAGAAAAGGGTAAATTACATCACATGAAGAGGTGCAAAGACCTATTACAGCAGAGGGAAAGAAGGGAGGGAGATCAGCACTGTTGAAACTTACTCTCATCATATTTGGCTCAAAATAGGAATAACATACTCAGGTATAGAAATCTATCTTGACCTATATGAAGTAGAAGTGGAAAGGGTAAAGAAAAAGGTGGAGTGGATAGAAGGGAGGGAAGAAATAGTCAGGGAAAAGGGAGGGAAAAGGGAAGGGGATGATAGGATGGAGGGCAGAATGAGGGAGGGAGTGGTCAAAAACCAAATCTGTAATGAGAAGGGAAAGGGAGAATGGAGAAAGAAAAGCATAACTATGGAGGGGATAGGATTGAGAGAAAGACACAGAGAGTAATTGCAAATGTGAATGTGAATGGGATGAACTCTCCCATAAAATGGAAGTACATAGTTGAATGCATTAAAAAATCATAATCCCACAATATGTTGTTTACAAGAAACACATTTGAAACAGAGAGATACACACAGAGTAACAGTAAAAGAAAGGCTAAAGAATATATTATGCTTCAGCTGAAGTACAAAAAAACAAAAACAAAAGAGGGATAGCAAACCTGATTTCAGACAAAGCAAATGCAAATCCTACATCTAATTAAAAGAGATAAGGAAAAGGCACCAAAAGGGGGGGAGGGGGGGGTGTAGAGCCAAGATGGCAGACTGAAAGCAGTAACTTGCTTGAGCTGTCCCCCAAACACCTCAAATACCTATAAAACTCTCTCTAAACAAATTTCTAAGGCAGCAGAACCCAAAAAAGACAGAGTGAAACAAATTTCCAGCCAAGACAACATGGATGATTGATCAGAAAGGTTATCGTGCCAGGCTGAGAGGAGAGCACAGCATAGCATGGGCATGCAGGCCACAACAAACCTGGAGCAGGCCTCAGAGGACTGAATCATGGGCAACTGGGGCAATTTACAGACTCCTCAATCCACAAATGCAAAAAGACAACTTAGAAGGTCAGTGGGAAAAGTCTGTTTCTGCAGTGCTGAGAGGAAGGAGGGCTCAGCTCCATTCCCCAAGAGTGTGGCCCTGGGGGTCAGCTGTTTCCCAACTTCTGGCCCACAGACTGAGGGGGAATCGAGTGGCTGATCAGAGGGGATTGCAGGGATCTCTCTGCTGGTGCTGAGGCAGGAATCTCTTGCTTTGCCCGTGCTTGGATCTGGGTCACAGTTCCGGACTGGGGTCCTGGGTGAGGAGAGCACTGGCAAGGTGGATAATGAGTGGCTGTGGACAAGAAACCTTCCTCACAGTCCAGGAAGAAAGGAGTGCTTGTGGTCACTAACAGACCACAGCACAGGCAAGTAAAGGAGTAAACACCTCACCCCTTATCATACCACCTTGCAAGAACTGAAAATTTGGGTCCCTGCAAGTATCTCTGAAAACAGCTATTTAAACCCCTGAAGCTTAGGACAGTACATTCTCCACATTGGAAGCAGACCCTTACCTTAACAAAGAGTTTAAAACTCAAGTAACTGGCCAGGATCATGAGCAAGCAGTGCAAAAAGAGTCAGACTATATTATCTTATTTTGATAAAAAGATCAAAATATAAAACCAGAAGAAGACAACAAAGTCAGAGCTCCTACATCCAAAGCCTCCAAGAAAAATATGAATCAGTCCCAGGCCTTGGAAGAACTCAAAAGGGATTTTGAGAAGCAAGTAAGAGAAGTAGAGGAAAAACTGGGAAGAGAAAGGAGAGTGATGCAAGAAAATCATGAAAAACAAGTCAACAGCTTGCTAAAGGAGACCCAAAAAAATACTGAAGAAAATAACACCTTAAAAAATAGCCTAACCCAAATGGCAAAAGAGGTCCAAAAAGCCAATGAGGAGAAGAATGCCCTAAAAAGAAAAATTGGCCAAATGGAAAAGGAAGTCCAAAAGATTACTGAAGAAAGTACTTCCTTAAAAATTAGAATAGAGCAATTGGGGCTAGGACTTTATGAGAAATCAAGCCACTGTAAAACAAATCAAAAAGAATGAAAAAATAGAAGAGAATGTGAAATATCTCATTGGAAATACAACTGACCTGGAAAATAGATCCAGGAAACAGAATTTAAATATTATTGGACTATCTGAAAGCCATGATCAAAAAAAAGAGCCTAGACATCATCTTTCAAGAAATTATCAAGGAAAACTGCCCTGACATAGTAGTACCAGAGGGCAAAATAAAAATTGAAAGAATGTACCAATCTCCTCCTAAAAGAGAACCCCAAAGGAAAACTCCTAGGAATATTGTAGCTAAATTCCAGAGATCCCAAGTCAAGGAAAAATATATTACTAGCTGCCAGAAAGAAACAATACAAACACTGTGGAAACACAATCATAATAACACAAAATTTAGCAGCTTCTACATTAAAGGACCGCAGGGCATAGAATATAATATTCTGGAGGGCAAAGTACATAGGATTACAACTAAGAATCACCTACCCAGCAAAACTGAGTATAATCCTTCAGGAAAAAAATGGTCATTCAGTGAAATAGAGGACTTTCAATCATTCTTGATGAAAAGACTGGAGTTGAACAGAAAATTTGACTTTCAAATATAAGACTCAAGTGGAACATGAAGAGGTAAACAGGAAAGAGAAATCATAAGAGACTTAATAAGGTTGAGCTGGTTACATTCCTGCATGGAAAGATGATATTTATAACTCATGAGACCTTTGTCAGTATTAGGGTAGTTGAGGGGAAAAAGTTATGTGCACGTATAGGAAGGTAGGTAGGTAGATAAGGAGAGAGAGAGAGAGAGAGAGAGAGAGAGAGAGAGAGAGAGAGAGAGAGAGAGAGAGAGAGAGAGAGAGAGATAGGGGCACAGGGTGAGTTGAAGATTAAGGGGCAATATCTGGAGAATAAAATTAAGGGATAAGAGAGGATTATATTCGAAGAAGAAGAAAGGAGAGGCAGGATGGCATAAATTATCTCACAAAAAATAAAAACAGAAAAGAAAATGCTCTTACAGTGTAGGGGAAATGGAAGAAGGTGAGAGGGATTGAGTGTATGTTATTCTCATAGGATTTGGCTGAAGGAGGGAATAACATACACATTCAATTGGGTAAGGAAATCTGTCTTACCCTATGGGAAAATATGGGGAGAAGGGAACAAGAGAGCAGGGGGATGATAGAGAGGAGGGCAGATTGGGATAGGGGGTAATCAGAGGCAAACACTTCTGAGGAGAGACAGGGTCAAAAGAAATAATAGAATAAATGGGAGGGCAGGATAGGATTAAGGAAAATAGAGTTAGTTTTTCACAACATGTTTAGTATGGAAGTGTTTTGCATAACTGCACATGTCTAACCTATATTGAATTCCTTGCCTTTTCAATGAGGGTGGGTTGGGAGGGAGGAAGGGAGAGCATTTGAAATCTAAAGTTTTAAAAAGATATGTTTAAAAAATATGTTTTCACATGCTACTGGGAAATAAGAAATACAGGAAATGGGGTATAGAAGTCTCTCCTGCCCTACAGGAAAATAGTAGGGAAAGGGAATAAGAGAAGGGGGGAAGAGATAGAAGAGAGGACAGACTAGGAGAAGATATATTCAGAATGCATGCCATCTGGGAGTGGGGGGGGGTGAGATGGGGTGAAAATTTGGAACTCAAAATCTTTTGGAAATAAATGTTGAAAACAAAATAAATAAATGTATATTAAAAAAAAACTAAAAAAAATAAAAGGCACCATAGACAATGAAGCAATATAATTACTAAATGTATATGCACCAAGTGTTATAGCATCCAAATTCTTAGAGGATAAGTTCAGGTAATTATAGGAAGAAATAGGCAGCAAAATTATACTAGTGGGGGACCTCAACCTCCCTCTCTCTGAGCTAGATAAATCTAACGACAAAATAAACAAGAAAGTAGTTAAAGAGGTGAATAGAATTTTAGAAAAGTTAGATATGGTTGCTATCTGGAGAATATTGAAAAGAAACAGAAGGAAATATACCTTTTTTTTGGTGGCACATGGCACCTACACAAAAAAATTGACTATGTATTAGGGCATAATAACCTTACAATCCAATGCAGAAAAGCAGGGATATTAAATGAATCATTTTCAGGTCATGATGTAATGAAAATACATGTAATAAAGGGTCATGGAAAGATAGAATAAAATTAATCGGAAACTAAATAATATAATCATAAAGAATGAATGTGTCACACAACAAATCATAGAAACAATCAATAACATCATTCAAGAGGATGACAATGAGGTAACGTACCAAAACTTATGGGATGTAGTTAAAGCCATCCTTAGGAGAAGTTTTATATCTCTAAATGCTTACATAAATAAAATACAGAAAGAAGAGACCAATGAATTGAGCATGCAACTAAAAAAAAAAAAACCTAGAAAAAGAACAATTAAAAAATCCCCAATTAAATACCAAATTAGAAATACTGAAATCCAAAGGAGAGGTTGCTAAAATCAAAATTAAGAAAAATATTGAACTAATAAATCAAAATAAGAGCTTCTTTTATGAAAAAAAAATTAAATTGATAAATTATTGGTCAATTTAATTTAGAAAAAAAGAAATAAGAAAACCAACTTACTAGTATCAAAAATGAGAGAGTGAATTCACCACCAACCAAGAGGAAATTAATACAATAATTAGGAGTTATTTTGCCCAACTATATATCCAAAAGAATCTACAATTTTAGTGAAATAGATGAATATTTACCAAAAAAATAAATTTCCCAGATTTTCATAAGAATAAATAAAATACTTAAATAATTCCATTTCAGAAAAAAAGAAATTGAACAAGCCATCAATGAAATCAATAAAAAAAAATAGAAATTCCAGGGCAGGATGGCTTGACAAGTGAGTTCTATCAGACATTTAAAGAGCAATTAATTCCAGTACTACATAAGCTATTTGGGAAAATAGGTGAAGAAGGAGTCCTACCAGATTCATTTTATGATACAAATATGGTCTTGATGCCTAATCCAGGAAGATTTAAAACAGAGAAAGACAATTATAGACAAATTTCCCTAATGAATATAGATGCAAAAAAGAAAAGAAAAGAAAAGAAAAGAAAAGAAAATATTGGCATAAAGATTACAGCAACTTTTCACCAAGATAATGCACTATGACCAGGTAGGATTTATGCCAGAAATGCAGGGCTGGTTCAATTTTAGGAAAACTGTCTGCACCATTGACCATATCAACAACAAAACTAACAGAAATCATATAATGATCTCAATAGACACACAAAAAGGCTTTTAACAAAATTCAATACCCATTTTTATTAAAAACACTAGAGAGCTTAGGAATAAATGGACTCCTCCGTAAAATGATAAGTAACATCTACCTAAAACCATCAGTAAGCATCATATGTAATGGGGATAAACTAGAAGCAATCCAACAAGATCAGGGGTGAAACAAGGATGTCCATTTTCACCACTACTATTCGATATTGTACTAGAAATGTTAGTTTTAGTAATAAGAGAAGAAAAAGAAATTGAAATAAATTGAACAGGCAAAAGAAAAACAAAACGATCACTTTTTGCAGATGATGTGATGACATACTTAGAGAATCCTTGAGAATCAAGTTAAAAAAAATACTTGAAATAATGAACAACTTTAACAAAGTTGCAGGGTACAGCATAAATCCACATAAATCATTGGTATTTCTACATACCACTAACAAAGCCAAAAAGCAAGAGATAGAGATATTTCATTTAAAGTTATTGTAGACATTATGAAATATTTGGGAGTCTACTTGCTAAACCCAGGAACTATATGAACACAATTAAAAAATACTTTTCACACAAAGTCACATATAAATAATTGGAAAAACATCAGTTGCTCATGGATAAGCTGAGCTAATATAATAAAAATGAGAATTCTAACTAAATTAATTTACTTATTCAATGCCATACCAATCAGACTACCAAAAATATTTTATAAAGCTAGAAAAATAATAGCAAGATTCATTTGGAAGGAAAAAAGGTCCTGAATATCAAGGAAACTAATGAAAAGAAATGCAGGGGAAGGTGGTCTAGCTATACCAGATTTTAAATTATATTATAAAGCAGCAATCATAAAAACTATTTGGTACTGGCTAAGAAAGAGAGTAGTGAATGAGTGGTGGAATAGGTTAGGTACTCAAGACACAGTACTCAATGACTATAATAATGTACTATGTGATAAATGGAAAGACTCCAGCTTCTTGGATAAGAACTCACTATTTGATGAAAACTTCTGTGAAAACTGGGTAATAGTATGGCAGAAACTAGGAATAGACCAACATCTTACACAATATAGCAAGATAAAGTCCAAATGGGTGCATGATTTAGATACGAAGGCTGATGCCACAAGGAAACTGGGAAAGCAAGGAATAGTTTACCTATCAGATTTATGGAGAATTGAAGCATTTTTAACTGCACAAGAGATAGAGAACAATATGAACTGCAAAATGGATAATTTTGATTACATTAAATAGAATAGTTTTTGTGCAAACAAAGCCAATGCAACCAAGTAAGGAGGAAAGCAGAAAATTTGGGGAAAATAATTTACAATCAGTGTCTCTGATAAAGGCTTCATTTATAAAATATATAGAGAACTGACTCAAGATTTAGGGAAAAAAAACCAAGTCATTCCTCAGTTGATAAATGGTGAAAGGACATGAACAGGCAATTTTCAGATGAAGAAATGAGAGCTAGCTATAGTCATATAAAAATTCTGTGAATCACTATTGATTAGAGAAATGCAAATCAAAACAACTCTGAGGTACCACATTACACTTATCAGATTGGCTAACATGACAAAATAGGAAAATGATAAATGCTGGAGAAGATATGGGAAAATTAGAATACTAATGCATTGTTGGTGGAGTTGTGAAATGATCCAACCATTCTGGAGAGAAACTTGGAACCATGCTCAAAGAGCCAAAAACCCCATCAATATAATTTCTAGGTCTGTACCCCAAAGAGATCATAAAAAAGGGAAAAGGACCCACATGTACAAAAATATTTATAGTACTTCTTATTGTGGTGACCAAGAATTTTAAATTGAGGGGATGCTTATCATTTGGGGAATTGCTGAACAAGTTGAGGTGTATAAATGAAATGGAATAGTATTTTGCTGAAAGAAGTAATGAGTAGGCAAACTTCAGAAAACCTGGAAAGATTTATATGAACTGAGGCTGAGTGAAGTCAGCAGAACCAGAAGAACAGTGTACATGGTAACAGCCCCATTATGTGAGGTCTAACTTTGACTGATATGTCTTTTTAGCAATGCAAGGATCTACGACAACTCCAAAAGACTCATGATGGAAAATGCTATCCACATCCAGAGACATAATTATGGAGTCTGAATGCAGATGGAAGTACACTATTTGCTCTCTCTCTTCTTTTTGTCTGTTCTTTCTCATGGTTTCTTCCATTGCTTCTAATTCTTCTTTACAACACAGCTAATGTGAAAATAAATTTAATATGAATGTATACATAGAGCCTATAACAGATTGCACTCTATCTTGGATGGGGGAAGGAGAGGGATGGTGAGAAAATTTGAAACTCAAAATGTTGTAGAAGTTTAGGCTGAAAACTATGTCTGTGTGTATGTGTTTGTGTGTGTGTGTTTGTGTGTGTGTGTGTGTGTTTCCTAGTACCTAAAATATTGTGAATGTCAATAGAGAAAGAAGGAAGGAAAGAAGCAAGGAAGGGAAGGGAAGGTGGGAAAGGGAGAAGAGAAAGAGGGAATGAATGGTGGAGGAAAGGAGAAAGAGAGAAAGATTCATTTGTTATCCACTATGTTTCACAAAGTGATGTTTGGGAAAGGAGGACAGAAGTGGAGAGAGAGAGAGAGAGAGACAGAGAAAGAGAGAGAGAGAGACAGTTACACAGAGACATGACACAGACACAGAGGCACAGATACAGAGACACAGACAGAGTAACAAAGACAGAGATAATGACAGAGAAAGAGAGACAGCTGCAGAAAGAGACATATAGACAATGAGAGACAGAGACAGAGACAAAGCCTATTATCTATTCTCAGGTAGCTTCCTTTCTAATAAAGGAGAGTAATTTGTATGGGGTTAGTGGCCAAGGAAGGAAGTTTTGGTCCGGGAATTCACAGAGATGGCAAGTTGGCATATAGAGCAGTTAATTGACACACACTTTCCAAATATAAGGTATTATTAGATTTCTGTATCCAGATCTAGATATCAAAAGGGGTTGTGAGGGCAGGAAATAAAGGGGGAGTAATATAGCAACAACAGCAGATCACCTTGGTGGATGGCTGGATAGGGTAGGTGAAGCATGACCCTGTTTACAAGGCTAGCTAATGGCAAGAATGGGATACAAGAGAATATTTGTACTGACCAGTCAACTGGACTGGGCCTTAGGATGGGGTCTCCATACTGGGGCCAAGGATTCCAGAGGTCTAGGCTCTCCAGAGTGTGAATGTTTTTGTCTAAGAGTCTAAGTAGGGAAAAAAAAAACAAAACAAAATAAAACAGAAGAGACAGCATGCAGAGGCAAGATTAAATACCTGTTTTGTGCAAATGAATCAATTCCTGCCCTCAAAGAGCTTACCTTATATTAAGGGATACAACAGATAAAAATGTAGGTGGGTATTAGGTAGTAGATAGGTTGGTAGATAGATAGATGGACAGACATACAGACATAGACAATGCACTTATATAATAGACATTGTATATAATAGATAATATACATATTTAGGAAAATATATAAGCATATATCTCTACATGTATGTATAGATATAAATGGTCTATGTGTGTGTCTAGTTGGTGAGAAATGAAAGGTAATAATATATGCCATACCAGCTTTCATGTTTGGGAAGTACTTTCTAAAAATTTTCATAAGTAATGTTCAAAATACTTGTATATTCCTTTTGAAGTAGAAAGTGCACATATCATTTTCCCCCTTTAAGAGATAAACTGTGGAAGCTTAGAGAGTAGATAGGACCTGTGCTTAGCCAGGACCTGGGACATATTAGGCACATAATAAATGTTTAATAATATTTGATTGATCTGATCCTTATCACATAAACTTTTATGTGTCAGATGCAAGATTTGAATACAGATCCTGATAATAATAAAGACACTACTCTGTCCACTTCACTCTGCCACATTGCCTGTAATGTACCAGCCAGGACCATACATTAGACCAACTTGGTCCCAGGGTTCCCTGAGTTTTCATTGTGTTGAAAAATCTTGTTAGCAATTACATCCCAGTGCCAATGAAATTTCTTGCTTTGATAAGCATCAGGATTTATTTCATTTTTGCTTTTCTCTTGAGAAAAAACAAGTAAGGCCCAAATGAGAGGTGGATGTTTGCAGGCCAACTGAGCTTTTATTTATTTGTTAAGAAATATAGGGAATGCATTATGTACAACTAGGACATCTTCTATGCTCTTAAATGCAAATCAGGCAATTGTTTCTGGGCTAGCTGTCAAGCCACTTAATGGACACATGCCTGATCTTCCAAGAAAACAGAGACTGCCAGCAATACTACGTACATGACCTTGGTGGAAGATAGAGCAATACCAGGGCAAGGCAGCTGGGGCTTTGTCCTAGCTTACTGGTTGTGGTAGACAACATTAAATTAGGAGATACAGACAACATTTGCCAATTTTTAACACCTCAAGGTAACAGGACCTAGGAACTTGTTAGCAAAATAATTCTCTTAATAAAAAGTTACCAAATGACAAGTTGGGGAGAGCTTTTATTGCCCCTTCAGTTGAGGTCATATTTAACTGTCACTTGCCATGGAAGCGAAGACTCCCAGTTGAACTCTCTTGAAAGGTACTTTGGTTGCTTGAGTTATGCTGAAAATACTGCTTGTGTTGTGACCCAGCATGAAAATTAACAGAAATATTTGACTTTAAATTGAGGAATTAAGCCATTTCTCTTCAACTTCTCATATTTAAAGGCAACAGCAAAAAAAAAAAAATGTTCAGCTGACATTAAAGACTAACAACATTCCCTTTGCTTAACTGTAAAGATTGATCATAGGGTATATTACAGGCTGTTTTTCAATGCAGTAGAATTTTATAAAGCCTGAACGATCTATTTCAATTGCTGTACTATTAAAGAATAGAAAAGGATATTTTAAAAATAGAGGTAACTTTGAAATCTATTGTGGATTTTGGGGGAAAAAGTTTGACTAACATTCACTGAAATTCAGCAGAGACTTAATCTTTCTTCTTTGTTTCAATAATTCAAGACCCTCATTACTTCAGGGAAGATTAGAGTTGGGAGGTCCCTCAGAAATCATTTATTACAGTTTCACTGTCTTAAGGAAATTGAGATGTGAGGTTTAGGTACAAAGGCTACGGTCACCTAGGGAGTAAAGAACCCTGCCCACATTGTGTGATTCCAAATATTGTACTCATGCCACCATATCTTGTATTTTCTTCAGATATATTGGTTTTCTTCTCACAAATATATGTGTTCTTTCAATGTAGGCTCCTTAGGAGTAAGAATATTTTCATTTTTGTATTTGCATCCCCAGTGCCTAGCACAGTGCCATGAACATAGTAGGTCCTTCATTAATATTTCCTTACTCAAAAGTTACTTAATCATCTTCCATTTTGGTATCATGCTGGAATGGTAATGCTACATAGCATTAGTGATGCCTGGACCATAGAGGAAGAGAAAACTTGTTGGGAAGTTGGTGTATATTCTATTTTCATGTGCAAGGAAAAGTAAGAACCAGAAGTCAAAAGGTCAGTGATCTGGGACTGAAAGAGACCTTGTAGGCTATCAAGTCCAAATGATTCATCTCGGGAAGCTCAGGCACAATGAGATGAAATGATTTACTCTGGGTGACACAGTTAATAAGTGTCCAGAGAAAGAATGAAAACACAATTCTTTCTGATTCCAAATTCAGACCATCCTGTCAAGGGCCAATGTATGTCTCTGACATCATTACTACAACAAAAACATTTTAGAGAAGAGGCAACTGATTCTGAAGTGAAGCTCCTTACCCAGCTTCATACATGAGGTAAGTGTCTACAAGTACAGAATTTAAGCTCTGGTCTTCCTGACTCTAGGTCCATCACTCTACCCATTGCACAACCTAGTAGCCCCTCTTCATTTTTACTTGCCTGTTTCTTGTTTCTGTCATTTCAGTCCTGTCCAACTCTTTGTGTAGCCATTTGGGGTTTTCTTGGCAGAGACTGGAGTGGTTTGTCATTTCTTTCTCCAGCTTATTTTACAAATGAGGAAACTGAGGAATATAGGGTTAAGTGATTTGCCCTGGATCACGCAGCTAATAAGTGTCTGCGGCCAGCTTTGAACTCAGAAAGGGTAGTCTCCCTGACTTCATACCCAGCACTGAGCTACCTAGCTACTCATATAGCACACCATAAAGCACAGGAATTTCTTGCTTTCAATTCAATTTAACAAATATTTATTAATCATCTCCTATGAGCCGTATACACACATATGTATACAAGCATATGTGTGTGCACATGTGGATGTTCATTGTGCATGCATGTGTATGTGTATATGTATGTATATGTATGCACATTAGGGATACAGTGACAAAACTGTTTCTTCTCTCAAGGAGCATACATACTCCTGGGAGGTAACATGCACCTTGACAAGAAAGTCACATGAAAAGAAAAAATGAGAAAACAATATGAAAATGAAGTCAGAGGGCCTGGATTGAAATTCCCATTCTGCTGATTGCAATCTGTATGACTTTGGATAATCACTGAACCCCCTCTGGAACTCATTGTCCCCATCTTTCAATTGGAGGGCCTGACTCATTGGCATTTAAAGTTCTTCTGATGAGTATCAACAAGCAGGAAATCAAGAAAGGCCTTTTGCAAGGGGCAGCCCCTGAGCTAGACTTTGAAGGGAGACAGGCGTTGCCAGAGGCCTTTGTGAACACAGCAAATACAAAAGCACCCACAGGAGCTATAGATTATGGGCATCTTTATCCCACTTCTAACTTGCGGTTACACAGCTAGTCATTTTTCTGGTCCATATGTATTGGTTATCTGACTATGGACAAATCTTTGGATTTCCTTGAGCCTTGGACAGTCTCTAAGACTCTACTAAATTATAGGTGGGTTGGAATTCCTGGAGGGAGGTCTAAATCATACCAACTAAGTCACAGATCCTTCAAATACTGATATCTGTATCATAAACTGGACACATTTTTAGAATGTTGGTCAAGAATCTGACAGCCCTCCATTCCTCTATGATTCAATCACTTGCTGTTCACATGTGACAGTTCTCTCATTTACCTAATTTCTTACTGGCTGTTCCCCAAGCTGGAGTGATATCCCTCCTCATCTTTGAGCTGAATATTAAAAGAATCAAAGGAATCTACGAATCAGAGGTGAAGAGCCACTATTGTTAACAATGATCAAGAAAGACTTCTTACGGATGAAAGATGTTACCTGAGATTTAAAAAAAAAGACAGAGAAGGCAAGAGATGAAGATGAGGGGGGAGAGAGTTGCAGGCATTCAGGATTGTCAGTGAAAATGTCTGGAGTTCAGATGGAATACCTTGTGTGAAATGGAGAGTCTTGAGGGATATGGAGTATTTTGTTGGGAAGAGCATTAGAATGAGATTTCCTTTAGAATAGAGACATTTGAGGTTTTTTGCCTTTGAATTCCCCTGGCTTTGTGGCACATATTAGGTGTTTAATAAATCTTTAAATAAATTATTCCTTCCTTATAATTAGAAGTTTTATTCTTCCATTTACTGTTGGAAAAGCATGCTTGCCCTTTAATTGAAAAAAAAAAACTAGATCCTTTTCACTAACTTTTTTTTGACTTGGCTCAGAGAGAGTTGGCAACCACACACAAAATGTCAAAATAAAAGATGATCCCATATAGACATTACTGCTTGTCTATGTAGTAGGGAACCTCTGCAGGAGACTTCATTAAAGGTTCCAGTTGGCATTGTGAATCTTGATTCAAGTTTTGATTAATATGGTGATTTTATGCCCACTTTTGGCACGAGTACCCCATCAGAGATTCATATGGAAACCATAATCATAAAGATCATGAATTTCTCAGCACTCATTCCATAAGCAAGGTAATTTTGATGTACACAGTGAGAGTTAATTTGTCTATGTATTATGGAGAATTCCATCAGATAGTAACTTTAATGTAGTTACGTTATTGGAAAATATCACAAAGAACATGTCATATCTTTAATGATATCAAAGAGTGAAGGAGAAAACAGGAATCCTTGTTCATTATTGGTGGATTTGCAATTTTGCACACAGGGTCTAGCACATAGTAGGCGATTAAAACATTCATTGAATTTTTCTTGGAAATTAATAAAGTGGGCCACAGAAAAATGGAAAAGCAATCATTCCATTTAAGCCAGTAACTCCAGTATTAGGAATACTTCATGAAATAGGAATTTCTTTCCTTCCTTCCTTCCTTCCCTCCCTTCCTCCCTCCCTCCCTCCTTCCTTCCTTCCTTCCTTTCCTCCTTCCCTCCCTCCTTCCTTCCTTCCTTCCTTCCTTCCTTCCTTCCTTCCTTCCTTCCTTCCTTCCTTCCTTCCTTCCTTCCTTCCTTCCTTCCCCTCTGTTCACATAGGGAATTGTACCCTTACCTGTGGGTGCTCTGCCCAAAGGAATATAAATTTTGATTACTGAAACCTCACAACATATCTTGTGGTTTACAGGCTAGATTTCTTTTTAGGGACCATGCCTTAAACCCAAACCACTCTAGCTGTCATTGATTGGCCAATAATAGGTCCCAGCCTAAGCCTCACTTAGTCTTTGTTTGGATTTTGAACCCTCCCAGTGAGCCATCAAACAAATGGCAAATTCTTTCTGTTTTGGCCAGAAACTATGTGGGTCTTCCCCTCTGAGACTGATTTTTCTTTTTGACTAGGTAAAAGAGGCAATTTTTTTTTTTACCTGGTTTCTTATCTAGCCTTAATCACTGCTTGGGCATTGCCTCAGATAAACTGAGACCTGGGAGAGACCTTAGCTTATAAAGGCTCCTACTGCATCTGGGGCCATTTCCAGTCATCCTAATCTATCTCATGACATTGAACCCAGATGCCTCTGAAGGAGAGAGTGAGGCAGGTGGCTTTGCACAGCCCTGCCTCACTTAAATCCAATTCACTAGCAAGTCATGGTGTCATCATCCAGATGGCAATGGTCCTCTTAGAATAAATGACAAACGATAATAAGTACTTTGTCCAGGGTTATGCAGTTAATATATGTTAGAGGTATGGCTTGGACCCGGGCTTCTTGGATTGGAGGCCAGTTTTTGATCCACTCAACCGTGCTGCCTTCAGAGGATCAAGGGAGATGGTATATTGAAAATTCTTTGCAAATTTTAAAGTGTTAAAGAAATGTTAACTTGTTCAATGTTGTCCTACTTAGGGGATAGTGTCCAGGAAGTGAAGAAGATGAATTTGGACAGACTTTGAGATATAGTGGAGGATAGAGAGACCTGATGTACTGTGGTGCATGGGGTCATGAAGAGTTGGATACAATTGAATAAACAATAACAAAAATCACTTAGGGTCAACTTGCTGTCATAGATAAAGAGCTGCCTCTGAACCAGGAAGGCCTGGTTTCCAGTCTAACCTATTTATTTTGACACAGCCTCTTTGTGTAACCCTGGGCAAGTCACAGCCCAGTGCCCAAGGTAACTCCCTAAAATCATAAATTTCAGAATAACCACAAACCGGGATTGGTAGAGTTCCCTCATATGAGAGTTCCTTATACCAATGGAATCCTATTGCTTATTGAGGTTATCATTTCAATCTACTATCATATGAAATAGATCACATGAACATCAATGGAAAAAGGATATCATTAGCTCACTTACAAAGTGACTGAAAAAGATGTAATGCTACTTTATCAATCAATCCTCATTTACTAAGTTTCTGCTTTGTTGCTGTTGAATTGCTTCAGTCATGTCCAATTCTTCGATCCCATTTGGAGTTTTCTTGGCAAAGATACTAGAGTGATTTGCGATTTCTTTCTCCGGCTTACTTTAAGACTAGAAACTGAGACAAACAAGGTTAAACAACTTGCCCAGAGTCATTCAGCTAATAAGTGTCTGAGGCCAGATTGGAACACAGGAAGAGGAGTCTTTCTGACTCTAGGCCTGGCACTCTACCCACTGTGCCATCTAGCTGCCCAAGTTTCTGCTATGTGCCCTGTGTTTTCTTACATACAGGGGACACAAAGACAAAAAAAAAGCCCCTGAATCCAAACAAATTCATTTAATTGTAAATGGTCACTAAGCATTAATACTTGTGCTGATGTTCAAGTTTAAGGATCTAATATATCATTTACTTGAAAGGAGATAAAAGTGTAAAGTTGAAATTGGTATATTGAATAAGGAAGAGGACAAGGTCCGCTCTATCTAAAATCAAATCAAACAGAATAGATATATTAAGTTGATTCAGAAGTGGGGTGCTTTTATAAGTCCCAGTTAGGGCAAGAGGGGCTAGAGATTTCTCTTTCAATAAACATTTTTTGAAATGGCCGCCAGTTTGCTTTAGTGGGAAGTTTTATCATATGCAACACTAAGGCTTTGTTGTCTGCTGCCTGAGGAACATCTAAAAAGAATTTAGCAGTGACATGGCCAATAATGTCCATGCTGGGTGAGGCTACCTTTTTATGTAATAGATGTTTATAATAAAATATTGATAGTATGTTTTGAAAGTGAACCCCTATTACCTGTCCATATCATAGGGTGTTAGTGTTTGCTTAATTCCCCATTGCTTTTATGTGATTTTAGATTTAATTTAAATTATTATTATTATTGTTACTATTATTATTATTATTTTGTTTTTGTCATTTTATTCTTGGTTGGGGTTTTTCCCCAGAGTAGATTTGTTGCAATCTTCTCAAAGATTGGAGTGGGGGAAACGTTGACAACTATATAGTCAATCATTTCATTTCTACATTCAGAGGTGAACAAGACACAATGAGAGCCATCCACCATCTCCCCAGCACTTTTGAGCATACAAAGTGTGCCCAGGCCAGATTGACTGCCTAGATGAAATTGTTGCACAACAGACCTCTATCACCCATGCCTGTGAAGAGCTGAGCATTGACTTTTTTTCTGGAGCACATTAGATCCCATGAAAAAAAGCCCAAAAAGGATGCTATTAGATAAGTCACAGATCAATGATATTATCTTGGTGAGTCGTTGAATTTATATTCCCAAGACCCAGAGACTTTCACAGGACTTTGTCCATGGCAGGTAAGTGAAAAGTTTCAGCAATGCTGATGAGGTTGCTGATGGTGCACTGCTAAAGCCGCCATTTTGTCTCGGAATAAATTTGATAATGTTCAAAAATTGTTCCTATTGCAGGTGAAATGATGACAATTCTGATAAAATGTGACACTGCCATGCTCACCAGATACACCCCCCCCCCAATTACACAACCAGCCTGGCTTATCATCCAGGTGGATGAAGTGGAGAGATCAATAACAGAGGAAAACAATCTACTTGGCAACAATGAGTTTCGAGTACTCGACTCTGGTATCTTGTGAGTTCCTCAAACTGTAGTGACAATTGGCATGTAGCAAATGGAAACATTAATGTGGAGTACAGTCTAAGCAGTGGGCAGAAGTTCACCATCACAAATGGCAAAGGCTACCTGAACAAAGAAGATAATTGAAACATGGTCCAAAATGCTGAGAAATAAATCTGAATATAAGAAGCAAAGAGATAAGTTGCCCTGTAAGAACTTGAATCCTTCACTTGAAACAAAAGGCAATAGTAGAGGATGTTAGTTAATTAGTCATAAAGCATTTATTAAGGACTTTATATATGCTAAGGACTATGGAAAAAGTTAGTGTGAAAAAAAAATAACTAAAATAAGACCCACAAAAGTATACAATGTGCCAAAATGTAAGTATTAAAATACTAGACATAGAGAAATTCAGATAGAGGGATGAATAGATAAATGGGAATGAGATAAATATTTATATAGCTCCTATTATGGGTCAGGTAGTGTGCTAAGCACTTTTCAAATATTCGCATTTGATCCTCACAATAATCCTGGATTGTAGGTGCTGTTGTTATCCTCATTTTACCAATGAGTAAAATACCAATAAGTGTCTGATGTCAGATTTTAACTCAGGTCATTCTGACTCTAGGCCTACCATTCTCATCCGCTGTGCCACATAGCTGTTTTTCACATAGATGGGTAGATAGATAGATGGATGGATGGATGGATGGATGGATGGATAGATAGATAGATAGATAGATAGATAGATAGATAGATAGATAGATAGATAGACAGACATTATACTTTTATATATATATATATATATATATATATATATATATATATATATATATAAAACAAATAGAAGCTAATCTCAAAAGAATGGAAAATTTTCAAAAGAAATTAGTGTGTCTTGATACAAAAAGTGGATTTTGATCTGAGTCTGAAAGGAAGCCAGGATGTTGAGGTGAAGAGGAATACTGTGTCTGACAATGTAAAAGCATCATATTGGGAGACAGAGTGTCACTTGTGAAGAACAGTTAAAAAGCGAGAAATGCAGGAAAGTAAATTCTGTGCCGGGAGAAGCATGAGAAAACTGGAAATAGAGGAAAAGGCATGATTGTGAAGGTATTAGAAGCCAAATAGTAATTTAATACTAGTTGTAATAGGGAGACAATGGAGTTTACTGAGTAGGGGATTAATGTAGTTAGACCAGCACTTTAGGAAAATAACTTTGAGAACTGAGAAGATGGGCCATATTGTAGAGAGACTTGAAGCAAAGTCAATTGTAATAGCCCAGGGGAGATGTGAGGTGAGTCTGCACCAGGCTGGTAGCAGAGTGAGAGGAGATAAGGGGACACAAGAGAGAGATTGTGAATGCAGAAAAAGCAAGATTTGGATGTGTGGATGTATGGACTGAGTGAAAGTAGGAACAGAGGACAACATCTTGACCATGATCCTGGATGATTGGGATGATGGTTGTGCTCTTGGTAGTAATCAGAATATTGGGAAGAGGGGAGGGTTATGTTTTTTGTTTGTTTTATTTTCTTAGTTTTTGAGGGGCAGAAGTAGTGAATACTTTTTTTGCACAAATTGAATTTGATATGTCTATATAGTATGCAAATGTAGATGTTCAGGGAGGCAGTTGGTGATGTGAGAATCAATCTCAGTGAAGAGGTTCAGACTAAATGGAAATGAATATGGGAATTCTTTGAATAGAAAAGGTAATTGAACCCTTGAAAACCCATAAGGTTAAACTGGTGAAAAATACAAACAGGAGGTCTTTGACAAATGTAATGAAATAATCAACTGAGTAGATAAGAACCAGCTTGCTTAGAAATAATTTGAGCAATACCAAAAATAATATAAATGGTCTACAACCCCATCATGACTGAGGTGTATCAGAGTTTAGAAGCCATGCCTGGTAGATTCTCAGAGCTACTCCATCCATGAGTGACTTTTTCTGGACTCCTTATTCAAGACATCAACTACATCCAGAAGATTAGAGGACTTTCTGCACAGCATGTCACACATTGGAGCACTCAGACATGGAGGCCAGGCTAGGTTCAGTGCCAGTTTAAAAATCACATTGTAGGGATTGAAATGGTACACCCTACCACGAAATACACTGAGGCAGAGCTCTGAACCAATGGCATTTTAGTAAAGGGTCTAAAGGGACCTCAGATCTTTCTCACAATCTTATCTTGGTAAAGGGTATAAAATGTTGGTTTAAGCCTAGTTTCTGTCATGCTATTTTCCATTATTCCCAGTAGTTTTTCTTAAATAATGATTTTTTATCCCAGAAGCTGGGGTCTTTGGGTTGATTAAACAGTAGATTAGTATAGTTATTGACCACTATGTCTTGTGTACCTAATCTATTCCACTGGTCCACCACTCTATTTCTTAGCTGGTACCAAGTAGCTTTAATGATTTCTGCTTTATAATACAGTTTTACATCTCAAATGACTAAGTGACCTTTCCTTACATTTCTTTTCATTAATTCCCTTGATATTCTGGACCTTTTGTTCCTCCAGATGAATTTAATTATTATTTTTCTGGCTGTATAAAATATTTTGGTAGTTTGATTGATATGGCACTGAACCAGTAAATTAATGTGAGTAGAATTATCATTTTAAAATTATATTAGCTTGGCCTACCCATGAGCAACTGATATTTTTCAATTATTTGTATCTGACTATTTGTATGAAAAGTGTTTTGCAATTGTGTTCATGTATTTCCTTGGTTTGTCTTGGCAGGAAGACTCCAAAATGTTTTATATTGTCTGCAGTTCCTTTAAATCTCTTGCTGATGGGCCTTGTTAAATAATATATGGGCCACCTTCTTTCACTTTTTTTTTCATCAATTCCCTTGAAAATCTTGAACTTGTATTATTTCAGATAGAAGGTGAGATTTTAGTTGCTACTTAAAGGAAGCCAGGGAAGGAGTTGAGTAGTTGGAGTGGAAGTCAGAGAATATTCCAATCATAAGAGACAGCCAGAGAAAATGCCTGAGATAGAATATCTTGTTCCTAATTAATTAAGCACATGCCACTAGATAGAAGAGTACACATTGGGGAGTAAGACAGAAGAAGAATGGAAAGATAGGAAGGGTATAATAGGTAATGAATGGCTTTGAATACCAAATGGAACATTTTTTTTTTATTTGATCCTGAAGGCAGTAAGAATCCACAGGAGTTTATTGAGTGTGGGTGGAGTGACATTACTGGATGTAAGAAGTGTTCAAGGAGGACAAACACCCCTGGGTAAGGGCTGAGCTGTTTTCCACATCAGTGTCTACCTAGCTCTCAAGGCTCACCTGTGGCTCCAAGAAGCTGTACTTTGACCAGCAGCTTTACACTGGTAAAATTGAACCAGACTTAGGGTAATTAGCCTCAAATCTGTCAGTAGGTTGGAGTGGTGTCTACCCCAAGCATGCCAAAACTTCCTCCAAGGGAATGGGCAGATGAGAACGATTTATTCCACTGATCACAAAGGCAAAGGAAAAAGGCTCCGTGGAACACTTAGAGCTTTGTCAGACATTGAAGACACCGAAGTCATCCACTGCACCCCAGGTCTTCGTCAGTTCTCCTGACTCTGGCCTTGCCACTGGACTTAGATGACTCTGTGTGAAAGAGGGAGACTGATAATTGTGTGCAACTCTGCCTCACAAATCCAATTCACTCACAGGTCAGGACATCACTCTCTGATGGCATGGGATCTTTGAAAATGAAAGATAAACAACAAAGACATTATTGGCCGGGCATTTTAGGACAATCACTTTAGTGGGTGAATGGAAGACGATTAGAGAGAGGAGAGGCTGGAGGCAGGCAGACCTTCCAGCAGCTTTTGCAATAGTGCAGGCATAAGGTAATGAGAGTCTGCACTAGAATGGGGTCAGTATCAGAGGAGAGAAGGAGGTGTATTCAGAAGATGTAGCAAAGATGAAATCAATTGGCCTTGGCAACAGCTTGGATGTGGAGAGATAATGAACAATACCTGAGGTAGTAGGTGGATGGTGTTGCCCTCTAAAATAATAGGGAAGGTGGGGCCTGGGAGGGTTTAGGGGAAAGATAATGAGCTCTGGTTTGGACATACTGACTTTTAGATGTCTATTTGACAGTCCAGTTTGAAATGTCTGAAAGGCAATTGGAGGTAATGAAAGTGGAGGTAGGCAGATAGATTGGGACATGATAAATTGATGTGAAAATCATCAGCATAGAGACTGTAAATACCTGGGAACCTCTGGGATCCTTATCCACTTCTGACCAGCAATTTCTAATCATTCCCTACCCCCAAGGTAAACTCCTGGGAATTTCTGCTGTGATTGGCAGTTTCTATTTACTCCTTTTCCTGGACAGAGATGTCTCCAAGAACACTACTAAACCCTATCCCCCCACTTCCTGCAGTTCAGCTATTCTGTTGCCCCTACAGGTCACCCTGGATAGAGGCATGGTTACCAGCCTTCTCTTCTGTTGTCTAGAAGTGGCCTAAATCAATCCTATATTTTTTTTCTAGGCATGTAGTATGTGAAGGGTATTTCAATAAATAATTTGTGACATACCTGCTGTTGTATCTCTCTACCTAGCTGTACCTCCTGAGGGTATATAACCTCTTTTTGTAACTCCCCTCACTGAACTTCCCTGTCTGAGAAAGAAAGGGTGTTATTCTGGATTGCAATTCTTTGAATCTTAATACATTCCTTACTTTATTTATTGATTACCTTGTTGATCTGATTTTTACATAGGTTTGACAAGGTGGCAATTAAATCCATGAGAGATGATGATATCTCCAAGTGAAATGATATAAAGGGAGAAGAGAAGAGGGCCCAGCACAGAACTCTGAGTAATATCTATAAGCAGGACACATGAACTGGAGGAAGTTGCAGAAAAGGAAACAGAGAGGTAGTGGTCAGATAGGTAAAAGGAAAATTGAGAGAAAGGAGTGTCCCAAAAATCTCAAGAGAAAAGAGTATCAAGGAGGAGGTAGTGATCAGCAGTGTTAAAGGCTGCAGAGAGGTAAAAGAATAAGAAATAAGAAAAGGCCGTTGGTAAGTTCCAAGAGACTTATCCCCAGGGATGCCACAAGGGGGTGAAATTCCTGGCCACTTCACGGCCATCTCCTACTGGTGCTCCCTTTATTCCAAACTACTCTTTACCCTCTTCTCGGTGGAATTTGGCCTCCTAGATTTGGGACCCTAGGCTCTTATTGGTGAGTTTTCTCCTTCTTTTCCCACCTCACCCTACACCCTCCCCCACCTTTCCAATTTGTGTTTCCCTATATGTGCTACTCTCCTGCTTATTTTAAGTTCAAAGGCAGTCACCATCTTACCTCCAAGTACTTGTATTCCAAGTACTTAGCACTATGCCTGGCATATAATAAACACATATTTTTTTTTTTTTAGTTTCAAAGACAGTCAGCAGAACTATAGTGTCATGATCTCTGTGAGGAGAAAATTTCCCACAGAATGGAGTCCCAGACCCTTGAAGCATTATGAGAACCTTGAGTATGAAATGAGGAACAATTCATTTAGTCTGTACACCAAATATCACCCAAAGAAAATATGACACCAAACAAGTTTTATTTTACTAAGAAAAAACAAAATAGGTTTTGTCAATAGAAACCTATTAAAACAGCAGATAACCCCATATTTAATGGCATTCCAAAACCTAGATGTATTGACTTACCCTAATGAAGCTAATTTAGTTTTGCTTCGGTTAGTTTTTTTTTTATTACTTTCATCTTCTATTCAGTTTACAGAAGAGCAATTCTCCCCAACAAAGAGCAAATATGAATCTTTCCTTTTGATTAATGGATAAGTAATGTATGCAGGAGAAAAAAAAACAGAATTAAATGCTTATATTTAGAATGATTTAGAAAGAATTATTCAGATTCATTCACTCCGCTGATCAGACAATTTTAGTCCCTAAGAGATTAAGTTACACATCTCTATGATATTTTGACAGATCTGTGACATCATTGATCTATGAACTACTACTATTTTTGCCCTGGGGGCAATGAAGTCAAAGTTGAAAGATCCACTAGATAAATTCCTGGTTCAGTTGCCTCTTCTACCTAACCATAGCAGAAGCTCTTTGCATCTTCTGTGAAGCTTGACTCTGTTTCCCAACGAATCTTCAATAATAGACTTCTCATAATTTGGGGGCCATAGTCCTGATGTGTTACTAACTTTGAATCCTCAACAGAACATTTGGACTGTCTTGTCTATTGTCTCATTCTCTTTGTATGAACATTTCTAAATTCTGTTATCTCAGTGATGTTACAGTCAAACAAGTCATCGTTGGGAATATGCCACTATCTGCTTATACCTAAAGCTTCATGTACCAAACATCACCCAAGCAACACAAGACACTAAGCAGGTTTTATTTTACTAAGAAAAAAACTAGGTTTTTATCCATAGTAAACTGTTAAAAGAGACTATCATATATTTAATAGCCTTCGCAATGCAGTTCAAAATTGTAATATAAGTAAACATCACTTCCTTTGAAAATTACTGTCTTCCAACATTTCAAGTCATATAGTATCTACACAAGATAACTGGCATTGCAGAGATGAGTTTCTGCAGAGGTAATTTAAATCACTGCAAGGGCTATAACCATTTCCCAAATGGGATCCAGATCAATCTCTTTCTCTGGATCAATTCTGGACCCTACCGGCTAACTCTCTTCAGTATTGTTCTAAGATTTATATATTGATGGAAGAATTTGATGGACCCACCTGCAGGTTGTAATTTGAACAATATGTGGATGGAAATAATGCAAATTAGACTAGAATGAGGGCATAAGGGGAGTATAAATTGCTTGAAAATCAGGAGAGGTAGGACTCACTCCCACTTTGTCTATAAGTTTGATATAATTAGTCTATATAGCCAGTATATGCCAACAGCGACTCATTTCTTGAATGGCCTTTATTTTCATACATGTGGGTGCTTCCTTCATAGACACATCACAGCTTTCTTATGACCTAATGGGAAATCTTCAAGTATTAAGTTGCTCAAAATTTCATTGTTTTACAAATATATATACATACACATATATAAATATATGTGTGTGTTTATTTTTATGGGTGTTTATACCAACCCACAAACTACAAAAGTTTTAGTGACAGTTGAAATGACAAGAAACATTAATTAGTTCAAAATCAATAATTCAGAGAAATGATTATTTCTTTCATATATTAATAACAATTATTGAATTAGGACTAAGATTCCCCCTTCTATTTCCTCATTTCCTGCAGCCTGTTCAGTCAGCCTTTGAAGGGCAAGGCTGATAAAGAGATGAAATCTTGGGCAGACTCACCCCACTGGGAAAATTCAGATCTGTTCAAAAGGTAAAGAAATTTTAGTTTAAGTGAATTGATGGATTCTGGCCCATTGTATTGTAGTTAGAAAGGTCTGAAAGGAAGTGGATTCTACCTTTTGTCTAGATTGCCCTAGATTGGTGAGATCTAGGAAGAGATAAGTCTCTTTCACCAAGAGTGAGTGATCAGTCCTCTAGACCCCCAATACAATAAGCCAACCTTTCATAATAATAGTCATTCTCTCACTACTTTTAACCAATCAGAGCTGATTTCCACAATCAAGTGCCATGGCTCTATAAGGAGTCCAGCAAAGAAACTACATGACTCATAAGGAAAAGTTCATGAGTACATCGTGAAAAGAAGAAGACATTGGGGCAGCTAGGTGGTGCAGTGGATAGAGCACTGGCCCTGGATTCAGGAGGACCTGAATTCAAATCCAGCCTCAGACACACAACACTTACTTGCTGTGTGACCCTGGGCAAGTCACTTAACCCCATTGCCTAACAACAACAACCACAACAACAACAGACATTTAGCCACTAGGAGCTGGGTGTTCTAAGGCCCAGCACAAGTTTCTTAGCACTTAGCATGTCCTTGTGGAAGAGTGTGCTACAGCCTTAGAAGGCGTGGCATTTTGCACCAACCCTTCTTATTGAGCTGCCTCAGCAAATTCCATTTTCAAAAAAAGCTACTAAAGTTTGGCTGATTGATTCTCAGCTGGGAATCTTGCAGTGGGAGCGCACTACTGGGGACCTGAGCCAATGGAATAAGAGACAACTTACCCATTGCCCTTCAGGGCTACCTCTGAAAGCCTGAGAGCGAGTTAGAGCCCGCCCAGCTCTGGGGACTGGACCTGCTAGTGTGGACATCAACTGGGAGAGTAAGGCCCAAATTTGGTTACACTAAACACCTACTTTGGGCCTAACACTTTTAGGCATTAGGAGATAGAAAGAACTTGTCCTTGTCCTCAGGACCTCATGTTATGTCAAGGGAAATGGCATATACACATATACGTATATCAAACACTCTGGGAGTGTTGGCTGCAAAAAAACATAGAACTAGGATAGTCTGTGTTCTAAGTGGTTTCCAATCCAAGGAGGGATACATCCTGTAAAGACATGCGGTAGCCGATCCTGGGAAGCCTCCCCACCTCTGACTTTGCAGCAGTCTTGGATCTTTAGAGGGAAGCTGCCTTTCTCATGTTTTAGCATCTTTCCATGAGCCTGTCTATACTCCTAAAACTCGAACTTCTGATACGTGAATGATGATCTGCTTATATGTGTTTTTGGATATGTATTCATGTATGAATGTGAGGATTTAGCATATGTGCACATCACTATATATGTGCATTTTCTTTCATGTGTACTACTTATTAATAAATACATATTGAATTGAATTATTAATCTCTCCATCTGTTATATCAATTACTGCCTTTCCCCAAGGAGGTTGGGAGGGGAGAAGGGAAGGGGGGGAAAGCATTTATTAAGTGCCTATTATAGGCCAGTAACTGTGTTAAACTCTTTATAAAAAAAATATTATCTTATTTGAGTCTGACAGCAAGCAACCCTGTGAGGCTTAGGAAAATTCATTTTTGAATTAAGAAAACAAAGATCCTCACAGAGGTTAAGGGACTTGTCCAGGGTCACATGAGCATTAAGTTTAAATCAAGATTTGAACTTAGACCCTGTGACTCCAACTTCATCACTGTCCACTGCACCTCCATCAGAGTTCACATTTGAACTTATTTCTTCTGAATCTAGGCCCAGCTATATTCACTGTGCCACAGCTGCCTG
>NW_027555617.1:0-34274 GCF_003287225.1 Phascolarctos cinereus
TACTAGGGATTTACCTTCCTTAATCCCATCCAAATTTTCTTACAGTCTTTTTCTGTACAAAAGTACAATCTTACTCCCATTAAATTGTGCTGATTCATTTAGAATCTTGCCTGCTTCTATTGGCATCACAATAACTTGCTACTTTGACTGGAAGGCTTGAGTGGCCAAATTCTATTGAGGCAGATCTTCCCTGTACCTTTGCATTTCGGGGTTCCCAGCACTCTCAAACCATATCAATTCCACTCTGCTCAATCAATCCCAGTGGCTCCCTATGGCTTCTAGGGTTATAGGCCTAGAAAAGAACCCCAAAGGTTCCCTATGCAGATAACAAATTGAGCTCCAAAAGCAGAACTTAAGAGTCAATCAAAAATAAATTCCTGTTTAGATTTTAAAGCCTTTCTCAATTTGCTCCCAACCTATCTTCATAATACATTGTGCTCTACAACCCAGTCAAACTGACCTTCTCTGTTTTTCACCCAGGACATTTTATTTCATTTCCCTGTCTTTGCAATGGCCAGGCCCTTGACCAAAATATATGGCCTCTTTATTTCCACCTCTTTCTCTATCTCTCTTTGTTCAAGCACCTCCATCCCTTTAAAGTCCTCCCTGATACCCACAACAGTCTAGCGGCCTTCATCAATAACCACCTCACAGATAACCATCATGTATATGTTCATTTTATATTCATTCCATATTTGCTTATATATGTACCTTATCTTTCCCATTAGAATATTTCACTTTACATTTTAGAATGACCATAATGATATCTTAATACATGCTTATGATGACTGATTTGACATTGTGGTTTCTTTAGATAGGTTATTTCATTCTTTACTTTTGTTTCTTCAGGACTTGGACCATAATGATATCCACTTAATACATGCTTACTGACTGACTGATTTGACATTGTGGCCCTTTCTTTACAGATAGGAAAAACTAAGCTCTAAGGATGGACTTTCACAATAGGTATCATAAGGGAAAGATAAATTAAGGTTACAAGCCTTGGGCAGTCTGTGGTTCTGTTTTTGCTATCTGTGAAACAGTAGGTTAGGGGCAGCTAGGTGGCACAGTGGAGAGAGCACTGGCCCTGAAGTCAGGAGGACCTGAGTTCAAATCCAGCCTCAGACCAAACACTTGACACTTACTAGCTGTGTGACCCTGGGCGACAAGTCACTTACCCCAACTGCCTAAAAACACACACACACACACACACACACAAAGTTAAAAAAAAAAGTAGACTATTTGCTGTTTGTCCTTGTTTCTTGAAGAGGACTACAACATGCCATGGCATGCAAACAAATTGGATTTAAGTGAGCAAGTGCTGTGCAAAGTCACCAGCCTCACTTTCTCCTCTGGATGCATCTGAGTCCAGTGGCCTGATATATAGATCTGGAGATGACCCTGGACGCAGAGCAGAACGTTGGTCTTTTCAAGCCAAGGTCTTTAACAGGTCTCAGTCTGACTGAGGCAACGCCAGTTCAGTGATTAAGGCTTAATAAGAGGCAAAGGATGGTCTCTTAAAAAAAAAATCTGGGAAAGGAAGACTCTCAGGGTTTCTCACCAAACAGAAACAACTGCTGTTACATTCTTCTTAAACCAATCACAGCCCAAACCAAAGATCCCGAGGGTATTATTGGCCCATCACTGAGAGCTAGAGTGATTTACAGGTTAAAGGTGGTGATGAGGTTGGGAGCTAGACCCCAAAAAGAGCAACCCTGGACTTTGTGGCCAAATCTCTGGCATTTGCCTAAGGCTATAATGGCATCAACTGGCCTTTCACTGTGGCAATGCTCCCAGTCTCCCAATTCTCTTACCCTTCATTTAGCCTAGCCCTCCATTGTCTTACTTCTCTTTGGCCCCCAGTCATTTCCCACCCTTAACCCTGGCTAGGCTCCATCTATTGGCCAAGAGGTCCAGTTCCCAGGCATTCTGTTCACTGGTTTACTGGCCACTCCCATCCAGATGTCCTTAGACCCCTCCTCCAGTCACCCAACCTATTTAGCCACTCCTACATCCTCCCTCAGTCTTTCTATATATAAAGTCCATTTTGTCTCCATTAGCATGCTCAGACTTTTATAATCTAGCCACTGCTCAGATTTTTACAATCGCTCATAAGTGCTCAGATTTCCTTAAGAGTCTGGCCAATATGGCAAATTTTTAATAAACCTTGTCTTTGGCTGAAAGAAGGCTTGGGTCGAATTCTTGCAGCCAAGATCCTTGTGTCATGATTTTGGGGTTCCAGCACCCCTAAACTTCTAGACCTCGTCAGTAGTATTTAAGAAAAAAGGAAAAAAGTTTCAGAGATAGAAATTAAAATTTCCTTTGGGCAGAGCACCCTCAAGTAAGGCTGTGATACATTATGTGGATAGAGGGAAAGAAAGAAAGAAGCAAAAAAGAGAAAGAGAAGGAAAGGAAGGAGAGAGGAAGGAAGGAGGGGGAAGAAAGAAAGGAAGGAGGAACAAAGTAAGGAAGGAAAGGAGGAAGAAGGAAGTGATGATGTAGCGCTTGAGGCAGATGAAGCAAGCAGGACTTGAGATAACAGATAGGATGCAGGATGTGAGCAGCCAGAAAAAAAAAACGATCGAAAAGCCCCCACTGTACACTTATCTGGGTGCTTTCACAAAGCACCCTCAATTTCAGAACAACTCTTCCCCTCCCCTTTCTTGTTCCCTCTGCTTATCATCTCCAGACTACCTGATGTCCCAGGCATTTTGGAGCCATTCTCTTGTCCTCTTCCTCCTATTCTATAAAATTGTATTTAAACCATACCTTTGACCTGGCTAGCCACCTCTGGGAAGCAGAAGCTGCTCTACTCAGGCAGCAGAGCCTGTGACCTATGCTCCGCCTCCCATGTGGAGTAGAGTCCATTGGGGCTCTGCCTGATGGGGAGCAGGCACGCTTGGGTGCATCACCCCAATAAATGCCTTTCTTTAACTTAGAGACTGTACCAAGTGAATTCTTTCAGGACACTAGGACCACATGTCTATTCCTTATCATTTCAGGTAGCACCCCAACATTCTTGGGGTCCACCCTGAACTTATCACCAATGGCTACAGTAGAAGGTCTAAATGAATTGTTTTACATGTGAACCAGCTCTCCCAACTCTAACTTCAACAGAAGGAACAAAAGAAAGATAGAAGGAGGAAGAAACAAAAGGAAAGAAGAAAGAAACGAAAGGAAAGAAGGAAGGGAACAAAGAGGGAAAGAATGGTGTGTAGGTTATATAGATAACCTCTAGATAGATAATTGTTTTTTTTCTTTACATCTTTTTTTCTCTCAGTCTTCATAGGGCAGGTGCTGTGCACAAAGTGAATGTAGGTTTTAATCTCTGAAACATTTTTTTTTCTTCTTAAAGACCAGCCTTAACCCCACATCATCTCATGGATCAGACAACAATAGGTCCCAGGCCAAGCCCTGCTTGGTCAATGTTTTGGCCTTGACTGCTTTAGGATGAATGTATATACCAATTGTTTTTGTTTTGGCCAGAAACGCTGAAGGTCTTTCCTTCCCAGAGTGATTTTTTAAAAAATTAATAAATGATTAATATATTTGTTTAGAGTAGGTAAAGAGGCCACTCTCTGCCTCATTTCTTATTAGGCCTTTATCATTGAATGGGCAAAGGACAAACAACAATAGATAATCTCCAAAGTGTTTGTCAAATTTGGCTCCTGTGAATGCAGGTATGGAAAGCAGACCCTGGTACAACCAAATTAGATGACTTTGTGATGATAGGCTTTGGGGACAAAAAGGTTGTTTGAATCTGTGGCACTTACTTTCATCTAGTTCTTTCTGCAGGGATTGCCTGTGGGCCTGGGTTTCACAGAGTTCCTTATTTGCAATTTTCTTAGCTGTCAAGACAAAGACAAAAGGAGATATTTACAAATGGGTTCTTCCATATTGCTCCTCCTCCCACTTACTTCATAGAGCAGGAATTTGAAAACTGAAAAACAGTATGAGATTTACTCAAAGTTGTACATAGAAATCAAATTTAGTATACAGGTCAGTGGATAGTTCCTGAGGTTTTACTTTGATACTCTCTGCATTTTCTTTGGGGTTCAGTTGTACTACCATGTCTTTTTAAATCTTTCTTTCACCAGCCCAGCCTGCTCAGATTTTCCCCTATTTTGAAGTGGGACTCGGGGAAATGAGTTTCATGTAGGCAGAAGGAATACAGAGGCTACTGAGGTAACTGTTTCCATGTAGTTTGAGGGACTTTTAAAAGCCTTGGTTCACCTTGCTGCAATTCATTAATTCTTCTGATCACGTCTTCAGTCCTAGGGTCTAGGAGGGAGTAATAACTTCACTTACACTTTGACTTTGTAAATGTGATCAGCTGCCAATGTCCTGAATATTTATGACATGGGTCTTTTTAAGAAGAACAGGACAGCAGCATGGTAAGCACTTTTCTAAGTATATTTTCTATACAAAATAATTCCAAGATATAATCATTAAGTTCTCATACAGTACAATTATTTTAAACAATAATCAATAAAATAGCAAATATGTGAAAATTGCACCACCACAAAGACTGAGCACTGCCATTTCCTAGTGTAATCAAAGTTGGTATTAGTACAGTCTTGGCGAGCAAAATAGTCAGCAGATTGAATCTTGGTGATACACTTGACTGATTTCAGCTATGACTTGCAATGGAATGGTTGGACAGTACAGGTATCTTATGCAGAGATTTCAGTAGCAGAATGGCACTTGGTTTGTTCTCAATAGAAATGACAAGGATGCAGTTGACAATTTAAAGAAAGACAATGTTCTTATTTGCATGCTAAAATTCTAGTTGTGTCCCCTGTATTTGAACACTTTCAAATAATATTGTCTGTCTCTCTGTTCTGCCCACGAGCTCTGCCCCATATTAGCTAACTATCTTATAGGACACTACTTAGCCGGTGTGGCTTACTTTCCCTTTAAATCAGAGAAGCCGAAAAGCAGCAGTCTCGTTCTGAAGTTTACTTCAGCTTTTGGAGACGCTGAAAAGCCGCCAGTCTCTTTTGTCCGCCTGTGCGGTTTGCTTTCCCGCCTGTGCAGTTTGCTTTCACTTTAAATCTGAGACCCCGAAAAGTGGCAGTCTCGTTCTGATGTTCACTTTCACTTTAAGAGACCCCAATAAGCAGCAGTCTCGTTCTGAAGTTCACTTTCACTTTAAGAGACCACCATAAGCGGCAGTCTCGTTCTGATGTTCACTTTCACTTTAAGAGACCACCATAAGCGGCAGTCTCGTTCTGAAGTTCACGTTCACTTTAAGAGATTCCGATAAGCGGCAGTCTCGTTCTGAAGTTCACGTTCACTTTAAGAGATTCCGATAAGCGGCAGTCTCGTTCTGAAGTTCACGTTCACTTTAAGAGATTCCGATAAGCGGCAGTCTCGTTCTGAAGTTCACGTTCACTTTAAGAGATTCCGATAAGCGGCAGTCTCGTTCTGAAGTTCACGTTCACTTTAAGAGATTCCGATAAGCGGCAGTCTCGTTCTGAAGTTCACGTTCACTTTAAGAGATTCCGATAAGCGGCAGTCTCGTTCTGAAGTTCACGTTCACTTTAAGAGACCCCGATAAGCGGCAGTCTGGTTTCTTTTTAATCCCCGCTTAACCTGGTGAAAATAAAAAACTATATAGGAAAAGTATCGCCCTACCTTGTTAGCGTCTTCTCTTGACGACTGGAGCTCCTTTTCTAGGGCTGTTGGCCAAACAGCCCACCTTGTCCAGGGCCACTCTGCCGGGGGAAGCCTTCCTTTCAGGTCTTGGCGCCAAATGCCGGAAGCGCCTGCGTCCCCGGCTGTGGTCTGATGCCGGCAGAGTGTGAAGAGAGAAAGAATCACGGGCCAGGTGAGAGCAGTGAAGAACAAACTCTGTTTACTGATCTGAGGGCTCAGGCTTATATAGTACTGGATCAAGCAATAGTAACATTATTATTCATGAGAAGTACAAATCTAGTTAAGTGATTTCCTTACTTCCTTGTACCTTGTCTGTTACATTCTTTACTGCGTCCTGTCCTGTACCCCATCCGTTTCCTCCCTTCCCGCGTCCTGGTCTCAAGAAACGGAACAGGGGGGTGGTGAGCCGACATCCTGAGTTTCACAGCTGTTAGGCTTAGTACAAGCTACAGGTAAGACCCGGGCTGGCCGAAGCCCTCCAACTCTCCTCTACAGACTCAGAATGAGACTTTTTTTTTACATGTCCAACGCAGAAATTTGTTTTACTTTACATATTTCTTTTTTTCCTTTCCTTTTCTTTTTTCTTTTGTCTTTTCTTTCTTTTTTTTTTTTTTTTGGCAATTGGGGTTAAGTGACTTGCCCAGGGTCACACAGCTAGTAAGTATCAAGTGTTTGGTCTGAGGCCAGATTTGAACTCAGGTCCTCCTGACTTCAGGGCCAGTGCTCTATCCACTTCGCCACCTAGCTGACCCCAACTATACATATTTCTAAGAGGAATTATGCTTTTTTTTTTTCATTTTCATTGGGAGGGTAAGGGAGAGGGAGGGAAAGAAGGGAATCATTTTTTACAGAGTGAAAAAAAAATTTTTCTATATATACACATATATTTTATATCTCTGTGTGTGGGGGAGTCTATCTACACAGAAGCCTTGAGTACAACAATCTCCTGGGAAACTAATCATAAACATTTATTACTTCCACTTGTTTCACTGTATCTGACAGATATTCATCTTGTTGGTATTTTGTGCAAAGCATTTCTCTGTGTTAAACACAGTTATTTCTTGTCTTATTGACCATTGTTGTCTCTTGGCTTAATTAGAATTGATAAGGAAGTAAACTACATCTTACAAAAAAGGTTCCATGGGCAATAACATCAATACTAAACATATATGGACCAAATGGCATCTAAACTCTTAAAGGAAAAGTTAAATGAATTGTAGGAGTAAATGGTAAAATAATACTAGTGGGGACTTCAATTAACTGATCTCAGAAGTAGATAAATTTCACTATAAAACAAATAAGGAAGAAGTTAAAGACCTTGACAAAAATTCACAATGTCTTAGGGCACAAAAACCTCACAATCAAATTCAGGAAATCAGAACTATTAAGTGCACCTTTTTCAGACTATGATTAAAAAATTATATTCAATAAAAGGCCATAGAAGCATAGATGAAAAATTAATTGGAAATTAAACAATCAAATCCTAAAGAATGAATGAGTCAAAGAACAGATCATAAAAACAATCACTCAATTAAAGAGAATGACAATGATGCAATATACCAAATCTATAAGATGCAGCAAAAGCAGTAATCAGAGGAAAAATCTACATTTCTAAATTCTTATATCAATAAAATAGAGAAACAGCAGGCCAGTGAATTGGGTATGCAATTTAAAACAATTAGAAAAAGAACAAATTAAAAATCTCGAATTCAACACCGAAATATAAATCCTGAAAATGAAAAGAGAAATTAATAAAACTAAAAGTAAAAACTTGTCCCATAAAAACAAAACTGCTATAAGGTTAACAAAATAAAATACTTTCTAATCATTAAAAATGAGAGTACAATGATCTGCTTCAGGAAGGAAGTAAAACTGGTGATCACTTGGGTATCTTACAGATATGTGACAAGGTATATGGAATAATGTGGACAATGGATGGGAAGTATGCACAGTATAATGATAACATAATAATGGTGATGATGATGATACTTAACATTTATATAGCACTCAGTATGTGCCAGGTACTGTACTAAGTACTTTACTAAGAAGGCGCTGGCATGTGGGGCACAGGAAAAAGATGGGTGATGGCTACTTCCAGATAGAAGAGAGGTACTGACCAGAGCAGGTATGAGGCGGGTCCTTTAACATTTACACCAGGGTAGTCATTGGGATGTCCAGAACCTGTGTGATGCCATCCTGACTTGGTTCATGTCTCCTGGTTTTTATACCTTGGCTCAACAGTTGGCAAACGGGTGCCTTGTATGTTGAAGGGCAAACAAGTCTGCGTTGTGCCAGACTCTGGTAGGGGGCAGGCCCCAGGTCTTAGAGCTTTTCAGAGCATGCAGGTGGATTTCACCGAGCTACCCCCCTGTAGGACACCTCAAATGCCTACTGGTCGTAGTGAACCGCTTAACTTCTTGGGTCGAAGACTTTCCTTTTCGATGTGCCACTGCTCCTGCAGTGGGAAAAATTTTACTAGAGCAAATAATTCCAAGGTATGGAGTGGTAGAACGGATTGATTCGGACCAGGCGACCCATTTCACAGCCAAGGTTCTGCAGGCTCTAGCCCAAGCCTTGGACGTTACCTGGGAGTTTCACACCCCCTGGCATCCTCCCTCATCTGGTAAGGTTGAAAGGATGAATCAAGAGATTAAGAAACAACTTACCAGGTTAGCCTTAGCACCAATTGCACTGGAATAGATGCCTGCCTCTGGCCCTTCTCAGAATCCAAACCAAACCCCGCAGGGCATAGGGCTTTCTCTCCTTATGAACTTTTGTATGGACACCCTTACCCTGAGGGAGAGGAAGGGAATTAGGACCCTCTGTTTGAACAAAAGGATAAATTCTCAAGAGCATATGTATCTTCCCTGGCAAAACATTTGAATACTCTTCAGATAAAGGAACTAATTGCTCAAACCCCACCATTGGGATTCCCAGTCCACAGGTACCAGCCCGGAGATTGGGTCCTGATGAGAGTTTGGAAGGAGGAGAAGCTTACTCCCGCCTGGGAAGGTCCCTTTGAAGTTTTGCTGACCTCAGATACTGACATTCAGACTAAGGAAAAAGGTTGGACTCATTACACGAGGGCAAAAGGACTGATGGATCCCCCTTTGGTGTGGACTGTTGAGTCCAGACATCCTGAGGAGCTGAGACTGCATCTCGGCAGAGGTCTCTTAGAGGATTGGACACATGAACAATAAGGGCTGGAAGTGCTTGGGTGGTGTGATCATCATAGCCTTTGTTCTGTTGCTCCTTTTTTTATTAGGCATTTTTATCTGTTGGGGGACCACATTTTTGGCCAAAGAATATTTCCCCTCTCCTCTCCGGTGGTGTAATCAGAGTGTGACGCTATGGAGTTTCCCTTGATTATTTTCTTATTGAGCTTGTCCTCCCTTTCCTTTCCAGCCCCAATCCCCTGGCTCCCCAGGGTCAATAGCTTCCAAAGCCTTGTTCAAATTATACCCAATTAACCTCACTAATTGTTGGATATGTGGAGGGCCACAGCAGTGAGAATATTGGCCTTGGGTCCCTGTTCCCCTGAAGCCACAATGGCTCCTTAGTAATAAGTCAGTAGTTAATAATGGGACAGGATCCTGGGAGGAATGGGAAGAGCATTCATGGCCCCTTGCTGAGAAAAAGAAGGGGTTATACTATCTGAACCAAACAGAGGGAAAGACCCCATTAAGAGAGTAGCTGTGAATGAACCTTCACAGGGCTCTTAAGAATCAGATCACATAACTGCACTGAGATTCAACGGCAGTGGAACAAAACAGGTACCCTGGACTTAATCACAATTTTGGGAAACCCCACACTGATCAAATTAAGGGAAGAAATATTCCAATGTAGGGGAGTGAGGGGAGCCGTCGAAGTCCCCTATGCAGAATGGAGGTGGGTCAATGAAACTGGTGGAGGGGAGGGGCTATTCCCAAGAGTATTGGAGTGAGACGAAGAGAACCGGAGATCCCCTCATCACTAGCTGCAAGTGGGAAGAGAGTGTGACACTGTGGAAATGTCAGTATAGGAATGGGAGTGAGGGCAGGCCACTAGGACCCAGGGACAGGGAATATTACCTGAAAGTGGGGAATTATTCTGCTATGTTCCATCACCAACAGCCAGTTTTGAGGGGGCATTATTGGATCTGTGGCCTCACTGCTTAAGCCCACCTTCCTGTTGATTGGACTGGGATATGCTATATTGGATTAGTGCATTCCAAATTTTTTTTCCTCTTAGGACAAGGAGGCAAACATTTTTCCTAGAGTTGTTTGGCTGAGGGTATACAACTGCTTATTTGCTGCTCGTATCTTGCCTCCCTACTCCAGTCTGCAATGGGTAGGTGACGCCCAGCTCTCGCAGGAGACTTGCTAGAATAAAACTTCTGTTTCCTACCTGGAGAAACCTCTGAGTTTTTATTTGGGTGAGTGGTCTCTATGTCACTCTTGGTGAACCTGTGCCCTCGAGGCACATGAGATCATGGAAGTAGCCAATGGCAAAGCCAGGACCAGACTGAAATTTCTTAACTCACAGGCAGGCTTTCCACTGGGCCTCTTTGAAGATCCACATTTCTTATTTCCTTAGAAGTGATGCAGATTGTCTCTGTCTATGCTTTTAGGCAGTAGAGGAAGAGAAGGATCTATATTAGTGCTGACTGTGAAAAGAACAAAGTGAAATGTTTTAGCTGGTTGGCATGTAAACGGAATTCCTCAGTCCTTCAGTTCTGTGGAGTACTACATTTTCTTTAAGGGACAGAATTTGGAGAAAACATTAACTTAACTGCATTCTTTGTTTTCTGTACAACTACAACTCAAAAACTCAAGGAGGGTGAGTTACTGGAGCAATGTCAGAATCCTTCTTAAAAGATTAGTATAAGTACTATAGCTATTGTGCTTGCCTTCAGTAAAATATGGCTGTCCTTTCTAAAGTTTCAAATTTCATATTTTCTGACTCCTAACTTCTATTGATGAAATATTAAAGCAATAGCCTTTGTTAAAGTGAGCATAAACAAATACCCTTCCCTACAGTTTTCTCTGAGAGTGTTCATTTTATATTCTAACTCTTAATTCTGTTGGTTTTGACACATTAGACGCTTTGTTTTGTGTGGAAATGCTTTGTATTTGAAAGTTAACTCTGTCAGAAGTAGTTTTGAGTTCCTTTAAATGTGATCATCCTGTTCATGTCTGCTCACCTGCATCCTGTTCATAAGAACCTGATACACATCATGCACAAAACTTTAAAGAGGCTTATGTAAGTGCTAGTAACAACTTGTATAGTTAATATTATTTTGTAGATCCATTTACAATTTGTGCAATACTATATGTAAAAGTCTTTGTTGCCAATAAAACTCTATCCTCTGTAAAAAAAAAAGTTTCTTTCTAGCATGGTTGAGTAAGTTTACAGCTCCACCAACAGGGCATTAGTGTCTCAATTTTCCCACATCCCCTGCAACATTTGTCATTTCCCTTTTCTGTCATATTGAACAATCTAATAGGTGTAGGGTGGTACCTAAGAGTTGGTTTAGTTTGCATTTCTCTAATTAAAAGTAATTTAGACCACTTCTTCATATGCCTATATATAGCTTTGATTACTTTGTCTGAAATTGCTTTTTCATCTCCTTTGACCACTTGTCAAGAGGAATGGCTCTTATTTTTGTAAATTTGATCCTTTTCTCTCTATATTTGAGAAATGAAATCTTTATCAGGGAAACTTGCTGTAATTTTTTTTTCAGTTGTGATTACTGTATGTTCCCCTCCTACTCTCTTTCTCCTTTCACCGTGTCCATTCTCAAGTGTTTTACTTCTGAATACCCCCTCCCACTGTTGTGGTCTGAGAGGTTGAGATCCCTCAAAGACTGGAGTACAGGATGGGGTCATCTGGAATGAATTTACAGACTCAAGTGTTCTTTAAGTCAAGGTGGTAGAGATATATTGTTAAGCTTTTCAGCAGGCAAGGATTCTTAAGGAACCTTCAAGAGACTGAGGATGGAGGGAGGGTTTATATGGAAAAGGGAATGGGAAAGGAATGCCAGGGATACTGATTAGGTAATCCAAAGGTCCAGGTGTCTTTGGCAGCTATGGATAGGAAACTACAGGGAATATACCAGAGAGGGAGGGAGGTGAAAGAGGCGTGGCTCTTGGGAGTCTGGCAGGAGGAAGAGTCCTTGGGCTGGCCAAGGATAAAACTCCTTGGGCTGGGTGAGGCAGCCCTCTCCCTCTGTCTTGATGAGAGCATGCTCTGCAACAAGGGAAAGCTTTCTCACAAGACAGGAGCTTACTAAGGAATTGGGAGGCTTCCAGAGACATGATCTGAGGGCTGGGTCCTGAACAGCCCAGCACTCTCTCACCTAGCTTTATGTAGCTACACCAGAGAGAGAAATGAGGGTTATGCTGGGGCCCACGTAGGAGTAACTGCTAGACACAGTGTCCTTGATCTGGGGAGTGATTGTCAGAGACAGTGTTTCTGAGACTAGGGAGAAATTGGGATCCAAGTACAAGCACAAGCACCCAAGCACCCCATCATTCCCCCCTTAAACAGATGGGACCCAAAATCTATTGGGGTGAGGGACAAAGGTCTCAATTTCTGAAACTGCTTCCTGCTGGGTTTGGGCATAGAGCTGTCCCTGCCTCCTGGGGTCCCTCTCTTCTAGGGGTTGGTTCTCTTATCAGTGTCCGGAACTTGGCTGCTGTCAGATCCAGGGGGTGATGGGCTGTGGTCTCAGACAGAGGCTGGTATACAGATTGAGTGGTCATCTGCAAGTGGAGGGCACTGAGCCTAGAGGACACAAATCTGAAAAGGAGATTAAGCAGAGAAGGAAGGTCCAAAAAGAAGTAAAAGGAATATAATCCTTTTATTATCCTCATATATATACATATACATATATATATACATATATATATATATACATATACATATATATATACATATATATATACATATACATATATATACATATATATACATATACATGTATATATACATATATATACATATACATATATACATATATATATATATACATATACATATATATATACATATATATATATACATATACATGTATATATACATATATATATACATATATATATATATATATATAACATATACATTATATATATATATACATATATATATACATAATATATACATGTATATATATATATATATATATATATATATATATATATGTATATATATGAAGTGGGAAAAGAATAGTAGTTAACATAGAGAGAAGCCAGGATCCCCAGGAAGAGGATGACCTTGGTGTACTAAGGTTTTCATGGATTTATTGCATCCAGGTAAATTTCTTTAGTCCTATTGAACTCCACCTATTGAGAGTTGTTAATATACATACAGCAGGAGGTACTGGCCAGGGCACAGACACCTCCACAACATTTTCAAATTACGCAACATTGATAAAATTTAGCCAATCAAGTAATATTTTATTAAGCACTGTTTTGTCCTAGACCACGGTGGGAGAAACGAGGGCTGGGGTACAGGGTAGGAAGGGGTCTTGTACATGCCCTTGCACTGAGCCCAAAGTTCACAAAAGCAGAACTCCACATGTGGCCTCCAGGCTCTCCACCCTCAACCTAGGAGTTGTGCTAAATGATGACAATACAAAAAAACCATCCCTGGCCTGAAGGCACTCACAATTTAATGTGGAAAGCAACATGGAACTCTGCTTTCTCTCTCTCTCTCTCTCTCTCTATATATATATGTACATATGCACACCTCTGATCCTAACCCTAACCCTAAATGCCTCCAACTCTCTCTGTGTATGTATGTATGTATGTATGCATGAAATGTGTATGTGTATATAGGTGTGTGTGTATACACACATCTGTATATACACAGATATATGTATGTATGTGCATGTACCTATGTATATATATATGAAACTTTAACAAAATAAATAATTAACAGAGGTAAAGTACTAGAGTTAAAAAGTTTCCTGTAGTGAAAGTTGGAATGATAGTTGGAACTTAAAAACTGCTGAAGGTCAACAGAAAGTGAAGAAAAAGGAAACTATTCCAGACATGAGATGCAGTCAGAAAGAATGTGCAGAGCCTAGACATGGTGTTGTTCAGGATACAGAAAGGAGGCCAGTATCACTAATTGAACAGTTGGGGAATAAGGTGTAACAAAACTTGATACGAAAAAAATTGGCTACGTCATGAAAGCCTTTGAATACCTTAAGAGAGCATTTGGTTTAACCCTGGAGGCAATGGGGAACCATCAGAATTTATTGAATAGGAGGGTGACCTAATAGGAGGGGGGCACTTTAAGGAAAGTCATTTTAGTGGCTGAATGGAGGACAGATAAAAATGAAGAAAGACTTGAAGAAGGCAGACCCACCAGTTGCTATTGAAATAATCAAGGCAAGAGATAATAAGTGTCTGCACTAAGATGGGGGCAGTGCCAGCGGAGAAAAGGAGTCACATTTGGGAAATGTTGCAAAGATGCGATCAACAGGCATTGGCAGAAGTTGAATATTGGTGATTTTCCAGTCAAATAAATGATGTGGTAATACCACACAGAAAAGTTAATTTTGAATATCAAAATTAATATAATTAAATTCAAAGTATGAATAATCAAGCAACAATTATTTTAATATCTAGACTGGGTAACTCATGTTTATTTTTATAGTAGGAAATTATGGTTATGATAATATGTTTCTATATCCAATAATTGTTGCCCATGGACCTGCTTTCAAAAAGAATGTTAGAAAAGAAGACAAACTCTTGTTGTTTGGTCGTTTCAGAATCGTCATGATCCCGTCTGGGGTTTTCTTGCCAGAAGTACTAGAGTGCTTTGCCAATTTCTTCTCAAGCTCATTTTACAGATGAAGAACTGAGGCAAACAGGGCCAAGTGACTTGCTCCCGGTCACATAGTGAGTGTCTGAAGTCACATATAAACTCTAAAAGACTGAAGGACCAGCACTCTTATGTACTGCAAGGGCCACTTGGCTGCCACATATATTTTCTGATGTGTTGGTATCTGGAATTCTGGAATGTTTCTATCATTCCAGTGCCACACAGTAGATCTTTAAGAAATGCTTATGATCTAATTGCTGCAACAATCTAAGAAACAATTTCATATGATACCAAACTTCCAAAAGGCCTCCTTTATAAAGGAATCTTAGTAACATTTGATTTTTAGCTGGTAATGATCTGGTAAATAAATAAAAGAGACATCTTCTGACCCAAGCATTATCCAATCAAATTGTAAAATTTGATCTTCTGGTGGCTTTTCTCAGATGTTGACTCTTTCCCTGGCATAACTATACTACTGTTCCTTTTCTTGGTGGTGGTTAGATGATCTAATAAAGCACTAATATTCTAAATGCCAGTCAACTACTAGTGCTTTTAAGGTATCACTGTTGTCACCAAGACATTGGAAAATAATGCTTCCTCCAGGCTTTTTGAGCTCTAACGAGTCACTGTTGCAATGGAAGAAAAGACACAAAGAGAAGCAAACCCATCTCAGTAGTGGTTTTATCAAAGCATACTTGACCCTCTAGACCACTCAGGCTTCAAAGCTGCAAAAAAGAAGCAAACCTTTTTATATCTGAAGTACAACCTTATACCTGCCAGCAGTCGACGTGAATGTATGACAGAGCAGTGAAAGAAAAAAGGGGAAGGGGAACTGGAGAAAGAAAAGTCAGGCTAGGCGAGTCTGAGACTGATGCTCATAAGACTGGTTTATTTTCAGAGGTTACAAGATTATATAGAAAACAGCTTTGTACCATGAGAAATGATTTACAAGTGCTAATTGATAACATAAACAATCTAAGCAGCTAAAGATCCTCATTTTCTCATGAGAAAATAGTTTTAATGGCAAATTTCATGTCTATTGTTTTCCTGCCCAGTTCTTAGTATTGTCTCCCCAAGTCAGCCACCTAGTCTCAAGGTTGGGCACGAGTAAGAACTTAGAATCAACAAACCATAACAAATGGAGCTAGGGCAACAGCCCTGGGAGCATTCATCCAGAGGCAAGCCTCTATACTTACTGACCCCTAAAGTGTATAAGGACTTAGAGATTTTCCAGAAGGACTCGGTCTCCCACATATACCCATCAAATTGACTAAGCTGACAAAAAAGAAAATGACAAATGCTGGAGGGGAAATGGAAAATAAGTATGTGAAGGAACTGTTGGTGGAACTCTGAATCCTAAAAGCTATTAAACTGTGCATGTCTTTTACCCACTGATATTGCTACCAATTCTATACCCCAAGGGAAAAAAAGAAAAAAAAAAGAAAAGGACCCAAATGTACAGAAATATTTATAGCAACTTTTTTTTTGCAGTACCAAGAACTGGAAACTGAGACAGTTGAACATTTGAGAGAGGAATGGCTGACCTGCCCAGGGGTTTCATAAGCTTAATTACCTCAATCAAGTATTTGCGACTTGTCATGGAGGCTCTATATTATGTTGTGGAAAGAACAGTAGTGTTCCACAAACTACCAGACCATCCACCAATGCCTTTGTTGAAGTGAGAAATCATTGTGGAGAGAATTTCCCTTTTTGTCACTATGTGCAAGAAATCGATACAGGAGTTCTGGGGAGTGACAGCATATGCATCCTCTTATTTTTTTTCTCCATCAGCTTTTAGCACAGCTATCACAGTTTTCTTGTGGGAGCTGATTATTAGGTTTTAATTATAAATTAATTATTTAAATTATTATAATTAGCAATATTTTAGTTGCTTATTTCTTTTAAATATTTTTCAATTATTTAAATAATTCAAAGTTAAATTGTATTTGTTGTAATATCTCGTTTTTGGTAAAAAAAATTATTGTAACACTTTAGGAGAAGCAAGCAAGGATTCTTAAGGAACTTTGGAGAAAGTGAGGATGGTGCTGGAGCTTATATGGAAAAGGTGTATGGGAAAGGAGTGTCAGGAATGCTAAATAGGCAGTCTAAGGGTTCCAGGTGTCCTTGTAATTATGGATGGAAAAGTGTGGAGAGTATACCAGATATTGAGGGAGTTGTCAGAGGGATGGACATTGGGGATTTGGTGCAAGTAAGAATCCTTGGGCCAACAAGGGACAAAAGTCCTTGGGCCAGGCACCCCTCTGTTCCAATGTGTTCTGCAGCAAGAGAAAAATTTTACACAAGACAGGGACCTACTGAGAAATTGAGAGACAGGGGACCAAACACTGTATGTATGTATGCATGTATGTGTGTATGTATGTATATATGTATATATGTGGTTATATATATATATATATATATATGTATATATATATGTGTGTGTGTGTGTGTGTGTGTGTGTGTGTATAGGGGTGTGTGTGTGTGTATGTATATATGGGTGTGTATAAATTTTTTTGCCTATCTAGGACTGGTTTTGTTGTATTTGGTTATTTGGTTAGACCTTGTATTTTACTTTTTTGGGAGGAGAATTTTTTGTTATCAGAACTGATTTTATCAAAACAAATTTCCATTGTGAGGTTTAAATAATATATTGGAGGTGAGACTTCCCCCACAGTTTTATGTAAGTTTAAGCCTGTTTCTGAAGCATGAGAAATAACAGTTTAGCAATATAAAAACTGGTAAATGGTTAATAAACTCTAAAACTTTTAAAAAGAGATTGTCATTAAAAACACATAGAATTATTTTTATTTATGAAAACATAAAGAAATAGGGGAAAATACTATTTTAATCTCTTAAATATGACTTTGTTCTTTTGTTTTTAAATTTTAATAAGTTTTCTTGAAGCCAAGATTCCTTTAGGTTTTCTTTTTTTACAGAACAGGGTTTTCTGTACTTTATTTGTTCGGTTCATATTTTGGGGAATTATTTGAAGTCATACAAAAATTAAGTATGGGGGGGGGAGATATGTTTTAGTCAACAATTCCAGCAAATTTGTTTCGTGTTCTTTGTTCCTATGAAGAATCACATTGAGAAAAATGACTGTCAGAGGGGGATGGGAAAAATGTGAGTCACGTGATGACTTTACTACTTCCGGAAAAATCGGAAGTAAAAAAGAACGTGGTTGTGCTTCTACAAGGTACTTTTCCTTCATTTGTTTTCTGTTGACATTACTGATTCTGTTTGCAAATAGACCTCAATTCAGTTTCCAGCTGATACTAATGAATAAGGCTTTTTAAAAGCACCCATTTAAATTCATTTCCTAATTTTTAATCAACTGAAAAAAAAACCAAAAGCAACAATACTTAACATACACACTTAAGATTAGATTTATATTTATATTTCTAAAGTATAAAACATACCAAGTGATATAATACTATCCTATAATAATAATAGCCATATAATAATAATAATAAATAGTAGTAATATAATAATAACAAAGTAAAGGTAAACATGAAAGCAAAATGTCTTGATTCTAAGCAGTTTTGATGAGGAAATGCAATCTGACAAAATACCTTTATTTATAACTCAAATCATGTAATTGAAACAACCACCCAAAGCAGCAAATAAGTTATGACTGGTAATTATTTACTTAAATCAGTAAGTCAAGAAATTTATATATGTCAGATACCAAAAATGTGCCAAAATCTGGGGGTACAAAAAATTCATTTTTAAGAAACAGACAATAACTAAACAACTATATACAGACATCATATGCAGGATAAATTAATAATTTTAAAATACAAGAAAGTAGAATTAAGTAAGATCAAATGACTTCTGTAGAAGACAGGATGTTAGGCACTCAGTTCTACTTCTTAACACAAACTCAATATAAAATAGAATTCTAAGAATCATTATATAAAGAACACACAATTCACTTGAGACTCAAGAGAATTTCACTTGTTGCATCATGAAGGCCTAAATTGGAAAAATGAATCTGTCTCTCAACATTGTTAGGTGTTTTGAACAATTTTTACATATAAGATTCTTAATCCAATGTTGAAAATGATATCACATTTTTTACTGTCATCTCTCACTAATCATATTAACATGATGAAATAAAATTGTAGGGTGATCTCATATAAAGTAAATAACCAAGCTGTTGTAAGGCTCTTCATTATGTGTAATTCAAATGACATTTTCAGAATGATACCTCACTATACCTATGTGTCATATCCCAGCTCAGAATTAACCAGGTGGGAAAATGTCTTATTTGCAGAGATGGGGATAAGTCAAGAGAATCCTACCTCCACTTTTGCAAAATAATTCTCTCAGCTTTTCCAGAGACAGACATCCACTTGGGGCAGTCCTCAGACTTCAGGGGCATGTACCATTTCCCTTCAATGATTTTCAGACACTTAATGCTTTAGACTTGGAATAACAGCATACTGAAGTGTCAAAAGAATTCCTTAAACAGCAGAAGTTCATTAATTACACCTTACAACTAGATAATTGTTATTTCTCTCATATGTCAGACTGAAAATTTCAGGTAGAACTTTTATCTTCACAACTATCATTCACAAATTTGATCTATTCATCTGTTCATAACCATCATTCCCTACCTTGGTCTGCAAATAAAGCAAAAGGAGAACATAAAAACATTTCTAGAATGCAATGAGATGAAACCCCCCCCATCAGAATCCACATAAACAAGTGGGTCATATGTAGGTACAATTTCCTTAGTGAAAACTTTTATCAGAGGGAGCTGTGGTTTTAGAAATAAGGATGAGCTCAACTTTGATCAAGAACTGACTTAGGTATGATTATAATCTTTTTTAAGTGCCCAGAAAGGGGTGCAAGCTCAGACAGCCCCAGTGGATGTGATTTGAACACAAGCTTATTAAAAGCTGCGCAAGTTGAACAAGTAGCTGTTTTGCAAGTTGCTACAAAGGTGCACTCACCCTGGCCTCACTGAATCTGTTACCCCTTGTGTGCCACAATGACCTTCTTATGAACTAAAAAAGTGATAGAAATTGTAGGGAGGAGTGGCTTACATTTCTGAAAAACAGAGATAAGGACAGTTTTGCTGGAGGGGGCTTAACAGTTAGGCCAGTCTGAGGTCAGAATGTGTACGGCTTTAATGTGAGTGAATTTATCTATTTATTCTTGTTTGTAAATGTTTTATTTTTCTTGCATTCTCAGTTATAAGAGGTTTGAGGATAGAGTGAGGAGACAGTGCAAACTTAAAAGTAAAATAACATTTAATTTAAAATAAATAAAAGCTGAATATGCTGGAAACAAAATGTTGGCTGAGGAACAGCAAAGAAGGACAATAAAATTAATGAATGTGGGGGTGAGGTGTAAGGTGTAAGAAGCTGTAAAGGAGTGGGAAGTTAGGTTACGGAGGAGTTCAGAAGTCAGACAGAGGCTTTTCTATTTGTTCCTGGAGGTAAAGGTGACCTGTTTAAACATCATGTTGGCAGCTAAATGGAGGATGGTTTGGAGTAGGGAAAAACTCAGCAGACAGACCAATAGCAGGTTATTGCTTTAGTACAGGTGTGAGGTAATGAGGACCTGCATCAGTGCTGTAACAGTATTTGAAAAAAACTGCTATCTGCAAGAGATGTGATTTATGTAGGAAAATAGAATTGATTTAGGTGGATTTGGCAAAACATTGAATATAGCTAGGTAGGGTGAGAAATGGAAGAGTAAAAGGTGACACCTAGTTTAAATCTGAGTGACTTGGGAGGATGACTAGTTCTGTGGAATTGGGGAGAGAGGAGAGGGAGGGAGAAAATTTAAAACACAAAAACTTATGGAAGTGAATGTTGAAAACTAAAAATACATTAATTTAAAAAATTTAAAGGGTTTATAAGATTTTTAGTATTTTCTAACTCTGCTTTTGTTTTTTATGTAGTTACATTGTTTCTTTTTAAAAAATCTATTTGTCCTTTACTGTTTCCTTTGTGCATATTTGCTTTTTAATTTTTTTTAATTTCCTAGTTTTTTTCAACTTGTGAACCCAGTTCATCATGTTGTGTTTACAAAAATTTTGTTAACATATATGTTTTCAGAGGTAAATTTTTCCTTTAAAGACTGCTTTAACTGCTATTAAGTTTCTGTAATTTAGGCAGCTAGGTGGAGCAGTGGATAGAGCACTGGCCTTAAAGTCAGGAGGACCTGAGTTCAAATCTGGCCTCAGACCAAACACTTGACACTTACTAGCTGTGTGACCCTGGGCAAGTCACTCAACCCCAATTGCCTAAAAAAAAAGTTTCTGTAATTTGGACCATTCCTTAGTCAGGATATTATAATTAAGTCACTTTTTAATCCTGTGTCTTTTTTGTGTGTGTGTGTGTGTTAAATAGTTGTTTATTGGACAAAGTGGTCTCAGGAGGGGTCACTAGATTCACCAGAGAGCAACAACACCACACAAGTTAGGAGTGATAGGAGAGGTCAGCACATAGCTCTGGGATCTCAGCCTTTTCCTGGACTGTGAGGGTTGGCCTGGAGTGTTAGGGCATACCAAGGTGGAAGGCCTTGACTTACTTAGTAGGCATGGTTAGAGACAAAGAGAGACTCACTGGCTGCCCCTCCTGACTTTCCACTTGGAGTATACTTGCCTTGAGCAGCTTGGCTATTAGCAGTGGCCCACTTAATATATTCCTCTTGGGCAGCCTGGACGTTTTCCTTCTTTTCACCCCAGGTCTTGAGGGCAGATGCCTGCAAAGCTTGGTGTAATAAAAGGTCAGGGTCCATGGCATGTGCAAGGGGCAGTGTTGATGACATTGAGTTGACGGAGGCATCTTCTTCACTCTGACCCCCAGATAGGAAGGTGACAACAGTGACTGCAAGAGGCACAGTCCGGTGAAGGACAATGACCGTGGCCATTGCGATCTCATGTGAATACTTCTGGGTACAGGGGTGACACGTGTTAGACTTCAGCAAGGTCCCTGCCAGATAGATATGGTGGCCACTCAGAGCTTTGTAGACAGCAGTCACTCCCTTCTCAGTGACATACTGACAACACTTCAGATCATGTTGTCCATCAGGGAGGATCTCTGGCTCCACAATGGGGACAATGCCATTTTGCTGGCATATCAGGCCAGCACATTGGCATTCTCATGACGCAAGTGGGAAGGTGTATTATCCCCAATCTGCAGTACACAGTACCACTTGGCAGTCAACTCCATTGTTCTTCTACTAGACACTGCGCTCACTCAGCCCTTCCAGACCTTGGTCCCTACCAGGAACACTATATCTTTGTCCACCTTGATGCCCACAATGCCACCTTGCCTTTATGACATTGGGGAAGGGACGACTACCATCGGCTTTCTGGTAAAGTGTCTCATGGAAAAAGATGACACCTCCAATACAGGAGTTCACTCGATTGTCTTTTGTCAGAAGTAACTGCCTATAAAGGTGATTTTCCTCTGTGTTCTCAGTTCCAATGGATGCAGTGGCTTTGCAGTGCTACCAGTGGACTCATCTGCTGCCAAGATTCTCTTGCCCGGAGCAATAATTTGATGAGCTATATCAGACAGTTCTTTCTTTTGCTCTGTTGTCAATGCTGGGTATTGGCAAGGCATGTTTTCCTTGGCTGTGCTGGTAGTTTCTGGCAGAAAGCAGACTGCTTATCGTCGAGTACTGAGCTTCTGCCAATCCTGTCTTTTGCTTTTGTTCCTTTTATTAATTACTATTTTTATTGAATTAAAGTTTACTAATAATGTGTATGTTGTAAAAGAGGCATTTTCATTAATGTTTCCATTTAAATTTAAAAGCTTGCTAAGTCTTTCAGAAGTAGCTTTTCCAGTGATTTAGCTCTGCATTTTCTTTTTTATCTTTCATGTTTAACCAGTTCTGTGAGAGCAACATTAAAGTGTGCAATTATGATACTAAAAATATCCTATGGAAAGTTAGCTTACATTTCCTTTATGAATTTCATCATTATACTGTTGTTATTGTTTCATTGTCTATAGTCTCTTTAATCATAATGTAGTTTCCCTATTTAAGAGGAATGATTAATTCATCTTTTTCTGGTCTCCTGGGCAGACCGGCTAAACTAGGTTGAAGGGTCCCAAAACCATCACTGAGTTAAGGGGATGTCTACCCCAAGCATGTGAAGACTCCCCCCTGGTAAAATGAATGGATGAGAACAATTTGTTACAACAGCTATGAAGGTGGCCGACATAGTGCTTAGAGCTTGATCAAACATCAACGTCATATATTGCATCCTGGGCCATTGCCAGTCATCTTGACTTTGATGACTTTCTGTAATCTTGCCTCTACTTCACACACGAGTCAGAACCTCACCCCATGATGTCATTGGTCCTTTTTTAAAAGGAAGGGCAAACAACACTTAAAACTTATACCTCTTTACATATAAATATATGTCGCCCTCGACTAAGAGTTGCATCAAACAGAGGAGTGTGCAACGAAGAAACGTAGGGCAGGCGGTCAGTGAGACTGAGCCATTTATTATTTTGAGGGTCCAGTTTTAATAGTGAAAGCTAACAATCACCCCTGAGGCGTTCCCACCCTTGTTACATGACTAATCCCAGCCCTTATGCGCATCCTTAATTGTTCACACCTACTTGCCATCCAGGTTCAAGGGTCAGAGTGTTCTAACACCTCCCAGGCACGGGATATTGGTGAGCCAAATATTCTGAATAAGTGAGCCCTTTAAGGGTAGGAAAAGTCAAGCTGTGACCTAAATTCCTTATCCCATATTAGACTCTTTAGCTCTGGCCCTCAACAAATGTATTTTAATTCTTGCTTTGTTTTATAGAATTGCAGCTCCTGATTTTTTGAAAGCACCTGATACACCATACCTTATTGCTGTGTTTCCATGATTTCTGAGAGTCCATGGAATTTTTTTTTACTTTGGAAATTTTGATTCAGTTGCCTTCATTGTTTATTGTGTTCCGATCTCTTTTAGAATTTTGTTCATTTCTCCTTCTGTCTTTGAGGCTCTGTTGTTTACATGTGAGGTGGGTTTGCACTGAAATTTTCGGTATGGGATTTTAGCCTTTCAGTCTTTCTCATGTTTCCAGTAGCTTTGTATCTTCTTTCCTTCCTCACTTTTTGACCCCTCTCTTTTAAGGTGTTGTACAGACTTCTGGGAACGGTGCCTTCAGCCTCCTTAGATTGGGAAGGCTGAGCTCCAATCTGGGATACCTGCTAATGGCAAATTCAAATGCTGTCCCTGAATACCTTTTCCTATTCCTTGTCCTGATACTTCCTGTCCTTTGAGTATTGGTATATATAGTATATATAGTATATATAGTGTGTATATATATATATATATATATATATATATATATATATATATACATAGTATATACATGTAGTGTATATATATACTATATATATAGTATATATATGTAATGTATATATATATAGTATATATTGTGTATATTGTATATATATACATATATATGTTGTATATATAGTATGTTGAGGATTAAGTATACTTAATTCACTGGCATCTTCAAGAACTCATGGTAACTTCATATCAAGATGTGCAGTATTGCCATTTTTGTTATGTTGGCCTGGACTCTCATAAGTTGTTAACAGTTTCTCCAGTTATTGAGATGTCTTTATTTGTGTGAAATGTTTTGTTAATTGTATTCGTATAGTTCCTGAAATGAGGAACAGCCAGGAAGCAGGTGACTGTTGCAGAGTAGTTGGAAGGGAATAATGAATAAAAAGGCTGGAGCAGCTAGGTGGCCTTGGAGTCAGGAAGACCTGAGTTCAAATGTGGCCTCAGACACTTGACACATACTAGTTGTGTGATCCTGGGCAAGCCACTTAACCCTGATTGCTTCTCAAAAAAAATAAAAAAAATAAAAAAAATAAAAAGATTGATAAACATAGGAAGGGGCCAGATTGTGAAGAGCTTTGAAATTCAAACAAAATATTTTATGTTTAATCTTAGAGCCTCTATAATTTATTGAGGTGGAGAAAAGGTAATAGATTTAGACCCGAGTCTCTTCATTTGACTAACCATACCCAGTTTCTTCGACTAGTCTCATGTGGCATGATCTCAAAGCTTTTCACTGTTTTGGTCTCATTTCCTGAACATTTACTAACTTGCCAATATCTTTCCTAAGATGTAGTACCTGAACTGGACACAGTATTTTAATCAAAGTTTCAGTAGATGGCATTTGCATTTTTTTACCTGCTCTTGCCCTAGTGCCTATCCACTCAGATTCTGCCCTGATCCTCCTTTACTCTCACATCTGAGGCTTGAAACTTTGGTATTATCCTCTAGATTGTTCAGATACATTCACTCTATATAGCAAATTTTCTGCCAAATGTTCCCTTTTTATATCTTAATATCACCTTGTTTCTAATAATAGCCACAATTTTTACTCCTTTCTCAGGTCTCTCCCCACCCTAAATATTTACTAAAAACCTAATGGAATGTGTGTGTCTTTGCCCCTTCCCTCTGTAATTAACCTTCCCTTTACACTCTGTACATGGTTATTTGTCTGTCTATCTTCCCCATTCAAATGTGAGTGTCTTGAGAAATGGGATGCAACTTTTTCATTACACTCTTAGTAAATTATCCACGTAGATAAAATCAGCCCAAGTTATCTTCACAGAATTAGTAATTGTTTCTAAGGTCTCACTCCTCAGATTTTTTACACCTCTTTTATTAATTCATTAATGCTCAGTAACCATTATATAAATTCTTTAAGCTATTAATATAATAACACCATTACCAAACAAAGAAGGAAAGTATGCTTGTATCTGTATCCCACAATCTTAGAGGTCAGAAGCATTACTAGGTTTGAGATGAGACAATTTTAAATCGAATCTCCGACATTAACTGTCTGAAATTCAGTTTGTCCATCTTTAAAACGAGGGCATTTAGACTCTAGAGAATGGAAGGAATAATCAGAGTAGAAACTTGAGCAGAAGAAAATAGTCTTACTGTGTTTTCTTTCCTGTTGTTACAGTACTGTAAATGCCAAACACAGTGCTTGACACATAATGGGTACTTAAAAAATGAATTTTGATTACCTTTAATTAATCATTTCCTATTATCTACTCCTTTATCACACTTCAGCTACACACAAAGATGATCATACCCTTGACTTTGCCATTACACACAAATTTTCCACTTCCATGTTCAATTAATTAAATATTTATTAATTGGATTAAAGAAAGGAAATTCTCTTTAAACTGTTGCTTTCACCTCCCACATTGTGATTTCTAAACATAGTAGAGAGGGGTCATGAAGAGTTTAGCATGATTAATATGACTAAATAACAACAAATGCCATTACATTAATGTAACAGTTTGTCCCAGTAGTATGCAGTCAACTGCTTGGCAGTGGATAGAGCCCCAGGTCTGGAGTCAGAAGGACATGAGTTCTAATGTTTTCTCAGACACTTCCTAGCAGTGTGATCCTGAGTTTGACTCAGTTTCCTCACCTGTAAATGAGCTGGTGAAGGAAATGGCAAACCACTCTAGTATGTCTGCCAAGAACACCCCGAATGGGATCACAAAGAATCAGACACAACTGAAAACCAACTGAATGATAGCAAAATTATTTGTGGATTAATTCAGAGCTCTACCAACAATGCCTTAGTGTTTTCCAACAGCTCTTCCAGCATTTGTCATTTTCTTTCTTTTTTTTTTGTTTATTTCATTGGTATGACTTAGAACCTCAGAAATGTTTGAATATGCATTTCTCTAACCATTTCTGATTTAGAACACGTTTCATAAGGGTATTGATAGCTTTGATTTCTTATTCTGAAAACTGCCTATTCACTTTCTTCAACCATTTGTCAATGAGGGAATAGCACTTATTCTTGTAAATTTGACACAATTCCCTACATACCTAAGAAATGAAACCTTTATCAAGGAACTTAATACAAAGTTTTGTTCACTAGTTTTCTGCCTTTTTTTTTTCAAATTTTAACAGTTTTGTTTGTACAAAAACTTTTTATGTAATCAAAATAGTACATTTTATTTTATTTCTTGATTACTCATGAATTCTCCCTTTACCCATAAATCTGACAAGTAATTTTTTCTATGCTTCACTAATTTATTAATTATGTCAACCTTGAGTTCATTGAGTTCATAAAGGCAATTGAGTAACTTAGTGGATAGACCTGGAATCAAGAAAACTTGAGTTTAACTCTATCCTTAGATATATTCTAGTTATGTGACCCTTGGTATGGCACTTCATCACTTTTTGCCTCAATTTCCTCCCTTGTAAAATGGGAGCAATAATGCTACACCAGTAGGAGGAGGCTCAGATGAAATAATTGTAAAGTGCTTTCAGCTCTATATAAATGTTAGCTACTATTTGGTGTGTGATATTGGTTTATACATAGTTTCTTCCAGACTACTTCCCAATACTCCCTATAGTTTTTGTTGAATGGTGATTTCTTGCCCCAATAGCTGGTATCTCTGGGTTGATTAAAAACTGGGTTGTTTTGTTTATTTTACATATTTAGGGCATGATCTCTTGCATTGATCAACATCATGCAGAACCAAATTGTTTTGATTATTATAACTAGTTTGAAATCTACCCCCTCTTCCTTCCCATGCTGTTTTGTTTTATAAGTCCTTTGAAGTACTTGACCTTATATTCCTGTAGTTGAATTTTACTCTGATATTTTTTCTAGCTCTATAAAGGAACTCTTTGAAAGTCTGATGATATGACAGTAAATAAGTAAATTAGTTTAGGTATTATTGTCACTTTTATCACATTGACAGCTTATTCATGGGAAATTAATATATTTCTAGTTATTTAGAACTGCCTTAATCAATATGGAGAATATTTTATAATTCTGTTTACATAGTTTCCGTATCTGTCTTCTTGGCAATTAGATGTCTAAGTATTTTACATTGTATTTTATGCATTTTTATAAATCTCTCTGTATGTGATTTATATACATATCTTATATTTCTTCTTATAGGTTTTTTCTTAATATACAGAAATGTTCATAATCTATGTGGGTTTATTTTAAAAAAACCCTGAAATTGTGCTGAAGTTGTAAATAGTATTGATTTTTTTTAGTTGACTATCCATAGTTCTTCAAACCATTGTATTATTTACAAAAAGTACTATTTTTGTTTCTTCTTTGCCTATGCTTATTCTCTCAATTTCTTTTTCTTGTTTTATTGCTATATCTAGCATTGTTAGTAGTCTTAAATAGTAATAGTAATAATGAACATCCTTTGCTTCACCTCTTTACAGATAATGCTTGTTTTTAGTTTTAGATAGATATTACTTATCATTTCAAGGAAAGTTTTATTTATTCCACAGTTTTCTAGTATTTTAGCAGGAATGGTTATTGTATTTTGTCAAAAACTTTTTCTGCCTCTTTTAAAATAACTTTGCTTCCTTTTTATGTTTGTTTTGCTTCTGATTACTGTCTTTGTTATGTAATTTACATCTTATCATGCCTCTTCATTTTCCCTTAGATTTTTTCCTTATATTTCCTTACTGAATAAGACAGCCCATCTGTGTGTATATGTATTTCCTCCTTTAATCATTGAGGTTCAAGTGTCACCCTCTCCTTCCCTCTGCAGAGTCCTTGTTGTATAAAGGGTTGTGAAATAATTTTTCCTATTTTCTCTTCACCCTTCTCATATTGCATTCTTCTTCACCACTCATTCCATTTTTCTCTTGAGATCATGACAGAGTCACACCCAGGTTGTCTTTCTAATCTAGAGAGACTTGTATGAACTGATGTAAAGTGAGCAGAATCAGGAGAACGTCATACACAGTAACAGTCATATGATGCCATGACTAACTTTGATAGACTTAGCTTTTCTCAGCAATGCAAGAATCTGAGACAACTCAACTCCAAAAGTCTCATGATAGAAAATACTATCCATAGAAAGAACTGTGGCATCTGAATGCAGATGGAAGCATACTTTTTTTTTCTTTCTCATGGTTTTTCACTTTTGTTATAATTCTTCTTTCACAATATGAATAATGTGGAAATATATTTAATATGATTGTATAACCTGTATCGGATTGCTTGCCCTCTTGTGGAGGAGGCAGAGAAGGAAGGGAAGAAAAAATTGGAACTCAGGAAAATGAGTCTTTCTGATTTCAGGCCTTCATTCTATTCATGGTGCCAGTTAGCTGACTGTCAAATGAAATTACTAGTATCAAAAATGAAAAGGTGAATTCCATCAATGAAGATGAAATCCAAGCAATGATTTGGGGGTATTTTACTAACTGTATGTCAGTAAATCAGACAATCTAAGTGAAATGGATGAATAGTTGTAAAGACATGTATTACCCAGAGTAAGTGAAGAAAAAAATACTTAAACTACCAGATCTTAGAGAAAGAAATTGAATAAGCTATCAATGAACTGTCTAAGAAAAAAATCCACAGGGCAAGAGGGATTCACACGTGATTTCTATCCAACATTAAAAAAAAACCCCTATTAATTCCAATACTGTATAAACTATTTGGGAATAGAAGCAAGAGAAAAGTCCTACCAAATTCCTTTTATGACACATATGTGGTGATTTTATTTAAACCAAGAAGAGCCAAAACAGATAAAGAAAACTATAGACCAGTTTTCCTAATGAATATTAATATAAAAAATGTTCAATAAAATGCTCATAAGGAGATTACAGCAATATATCATCAGGATCACACATTATGACCAGATGATATTTGTACCAGGAATACAGGGATGGTTCAATAGTAGGAACAGCACCAGCATAAGTGACCATATCAATAAGAAAACCAACAGAAATCATACAATTATCTCAAGAGATGCAGAAAAAGCTTTTGATGAAATACAGCACCCATTCCTAGGGAAAAAAAAACCCTAAAGAGCATAGGAATAAATGGAGCTTTTAAAAAAAATAAGTGTACCTCTCAAAAACCATCAGCCAGTATTATTTGTATTGGGGATCATATGGAAGCCTTACCAATAAGATCATGAGAGAAACAAGGATGCACATTTTCACTGCTATTATTCAACATTGCACTAGAAATGTTTGCTATAGCAATAGGAACAGAAGAAGAAATGGAAGGAATTAGTACAGGCAATGAGGAAACAAATCTATCACTCTCTAGATGATATTATATACTTGAAGAATGCTAAAGAATCAACTAAAAGAATTAGTTCAAGTAATTAACAATTTAGCAAAGTTACAGAATATAAAATAAACTCACATAAATCATCAACATTTCCATATATTAGCTAAAAAATCTAGCAGCAAGACATAAAAGAGAAATGTCATTTTAATTAGACAATATAAATTCCTTGAGAGTCTACCTGCCAAAAAAACCCCAGGAACTCTATGAAAACAATTACAAAACACTTTTCACACAAATAAAGTAGACCTAAACAATTGGGAAAATGCCATTTGTGCATGTGTGGGCCAAATTAATATAATAAAGAAGACAATTCTACCTAAATTAATTTACTTATCAAATTACCAATTAAGCTACAAAAATTCTTTTATACAGCTAGAAAAATCATTAAAAAATCATCTAGAAGAACAAGAGGTTAAGAATATCAAGTGAATTAATTTCAAAAATGTGAAGGATGATGGGCTCGGTGCACAAAATCTTAAACTGTGTAATAAATTTGCTATCATTAAAATTATCTGGTATGGGCTAAGAAATAGAGTGATGAATCAATGGACTAGATTAGGAACAAAAGAAATAGTAGTAAATGCCCATAATAAGCTAGTTTTTAATAACCCAAAGACCTAAGCTTTTTGCACAAGAACTCACTATTTGACAAAAACTGCTGGGAAACCTGGAAAACAGTATGGCAGAAATTAAGTATAGACCAACATCTTCCACCATATATGACGAGGAGGTCAAAATGGGAATATCAGTTTTAGACATAAAGGGTGATGCTATAAGCAAATAAGAAGGCAAAAAATAGTTTACTTGCCAGATCTGTGGAGAAGACAAGAATTTATGACCAACCAAGAGATATAGAGCATTACTAGATTAAAAATGGCTAATTTTGATTCTGGCAAATTGAAAAGAATTTACAGAATCAAAGCCAATGCAACCAAAATTTGAAGGAAAGCAGAAAGCTTCCCAGCTTTAAACAATTTATACATTGTATCTCTGATAAAGGCCTCATTTCTCAAACACATACAGAACTGAGTCACATTTCTGAGAATACATATCATTCCCCAATTGTTGGTGAGTTTAATGCTTATTTCTCCCTTATATTTATAATCAAATATTGAAGTAAAACCAGTATCTTTTTCAGGAACCTGTAGGTCCTCAGACTCTGAAAGACATTGCTACAAATGGGACTGGAAGCCCATTGTGCCCTACTCAGGGTTGGCTGGGGATAAATTCTTTGATTAGATTGCCCAAAACTGGACAGTTTAGAAGAGTACCCCTCAGTCCTTCATTAGAATAGTTCTACCTCTCATTCTCTCATTAGTTGTTAACCAATCAGAGTTGATTGCTACCCTCTGAAAACCCACTTCTCCAAGGGCATAAAAGCCTCCATGATAGTCCTTGGCACCTGAGAGTGCCACTGACATTTTGTATCAATTAAATGCTAGCATTATTAATGAAATGATTAATTTTCCAATAATTATGTCTCTCAAAATTTTTAATCTTCACAATGGTAAAAAAAAATATGAACAGACAATTTTCAGACAAAGAAATCAAAGCTCTCTATAGCTATATTTTTAAAAATGCTCTACGTCACTATTGATTAGAGAAAGACAAATTAAAACAACTCTGAGGTACCACCTCACACCTATTAGATGGGCCAATATGACAGAAAAGGAAAATGATAAAAGTTGGAAGTGACACAGGAAAATTGGGGCACTAGTGCAGTGTTAGTACATTTGGGAACTATTCCAACCATTCTGGAGAACAATTTGGAACTATGCCCAAAGGGCTCTCACGCAGTGCATACCCTTTGATGCAGCAACGCCATTACTAGGTTTGTATACCAAAGAGATGAAATAAGGAAAAACGACACACTTATACAAAAATATTCATAGTAGATGTTTTTGTGGTGGCTGTGAACTGGAAATCAGTTCTGCTCATTATTTTTACTATGCAGGCTATACATTCTGCTCTCATAATTCTCATGTATAAATCAAAACAACCCTGAGATTTCACCTTACAGTCTCAAGTTGAGAAAAATAACAATAGTCAATGCTGGAGGAGTTATGGAAGGATAGGCACATGACTAAATTGTTGGTGGAGCTGTGAAATCATGTAACCGTTTCCTAAAGCAATTTGGAATGATGCAAGTAAAGTGACTAAAATGTCATTATCCTTTGAATCAGAGATTCCATTACTGACCTCATACCCCAAGGGAGCCATGATAAGAAGAAAGACCCCTTATTCTCCAAAGTATCTATAGCAAGGATTTATGGAGATAGCTAAAAAGTGGAAACAGATGGATACCTATGGCTCATGAGGAATGACTAAACACATTGGGGTTCACGAACATAACAGAATATTACCATACCATAACAAGTGATGTGTCTGATGAATAGAAAGAGGCATAGAAAGATCTATGTGACCTGATGCAGATTGATGTAAGCAGAGCTAAGAACACAATGTACACAGAAACCATAATGTAAATGGAAACAAAGCACCAAAATTCAAAAGTAGATGTAACAAAATCATAAAAATCAAGCATGATTCAAATGAAGAGGTACAAGAACACACACTAACCTACCCCTCTGTGGACATAAGAGGTCCATAAATGGTACAGATAGCACATGATCTCAGACTTTTTCAAGATGTCCATCAGTTGTGCTGAATTATGTTTTCTCCTTAAAAATACTATTAGTCATTTCAGATGGTTCTCTGGGAGGGTGAAAGGAAAGGATATGTGGCAAAACTATGGTGATATAAGGTACACAAAAAACAATGAAAATGTATTGTTTCAAAAAGAGAAAGTATAACATATTATTTTTTTAAAAAACATGATATGGAAAAAAGATTAAGGAGTAAGGGGAGCCAAGATGGTGGAGTAAGCAGTAAGTCACTTTCGCTTTCCCTTATTGACCTTGAAAAACCCAGAGAATATTGTCCCAGGAAAAATTGTGAAACAGTAGAGCCAGCAGAAAGACAAGGTGCAACAGTTTTAACTCAGAAGGCTTTAGGATTAACCAGGAAAGGTCCCTCTCACTGTAGCTGAAGGGGACCAGAACGGGAAGGGAGGTGTCTCAGCAAGCCAGTAACCACGTCCCCAGCACCCAGCACAAGAAGCTTGGGATACTGCCTCCTGTGCACCCAAAGCAGAAATCAACTTTACAAGACAGAAAAAAAGGCAAACAACATGAGCAAAAAGCAACATAGAAAAACAATGATCCTAGAGAAGTATCTTGGTGACTGGGAAGATCAAAACACAAATTCAGGAGAGCACAACATTGTCAATATACCCACATCTGAAACCTCAGAGGGGAATATGAAGTGATCTCAAGTTCACAAAACCTTCTTGGAAGAGCTCAAGAAGTATTTTAAAAGTCATGTAAGAGAAGCAGAAGAAAAATTGAACAATTACTTTAAAAATACAGTTGACCAAATGGAAAAAGTACGCTGAAGAAAACAACTCCTTAAAAAGTAGAATTGGCTAAAAAACCACGTGATCATCTCAATAGATGCAGAAAAAGCTTTTGATAAAATATAACACCCATTCCTATTAAAAACACTAGAAAGCATAGGTATAAATGGAGTCTTCCTTAAAATAATAAATAGCATCTAAGACTTTCAGCAAGCATAATATGTAATGGGGACAAACTAGAAGCATTACCAATAAGATCGGGCATGAAACAAGGATGTCCATCATCAACACTGTTATTCAATGTCGTACTGGAAATTTTACCTTTAGCAATAAGACAATAAAAAGAAATTGAAGGTATTAGAATAGGCAAAGAAGAAACAAAGCTATCACTCTTTGCAGATGACATGATGATATACTTAGAGAATCCTAGAGAATCAAGTAAAAAACTGCTTAAAATGATAAACAACTTTAGCAAAGTTGCAGGGTATAATAAATATGTTAAATATATTTTATTATATATATAATATGTACATAACATATGTAATGTATAATATAATATATATATATATAATTTATAATATATATTAAATATAATAAATAAACCCACATAAATCATTGGCATTTCTATATATTACCAACAAAGTCCAACAGCAAGAGATAGAAAAAGAAATTCCACTTAAACTTATTGTGGACATTATAAAATATTTGGGAGTCTACCTCCCAAAACAAACCCAGGAACTCTATGAACACAATTATAAAACACTTTTCGCACAAATAAAGTCAGATCTAAATAATTGGAAAAACATCAGTTGCTCATGGGTAGGCCGAGCTAATATAACAAAAATGACAATTCTACCTAAGCTAATTTACTTATTCAGTGCCATACCAATCAAACTACCAAAAAATTATTTTATAGAGTTAGAAAAAATAATACCAGGATTCTTTTGAAAGAACAAAAGGTCGAGAATATCAAGGCAACTAGTGAAAAGAAATGCAGGGGAAGGTGGCCTAGCAATTCCAGATCTTAAATTGTATTATAAAGCAGCAATTATCAAAACTGCTTGGTACTGGCTAAGAAATACAGAGGTGATCAGTGGAATAAGTTAAATATGCAAGACAAAGTCAATGACTATAGTAATCTATTATTTGATAAACCCAAAGACCCCAGGTTGTGGGATAAGAACCCACTCTTTGAAAAAAACTGCTGGGAAAACTGGAAGAGTATGTCAGAAACTAGGCATAGACCAAAATTTCACACCATATACCAAAATAAAGTCAAAATGGGTTCATGATTTAGATATAAA